>NC_079490.1:187844783-188146651 GCF_020520425.1 Spinacia oleracea
TCTTCGCAAAAGAATTCCTTGACCCGGACAACCCTTTAGATACATGAGGACTCGTAAGGAGGCTTCCCAATGATCAATCTTCGGTGCTCCCATAAATTGGGCCAAAATATGTACGGAATAACACAATTCCGGACGCGTTATGGTCAAGTAAATCAAACGACCAACGAGTCGTCGATACTTCTCTGGCTCAGAAAATAACTCCCCCTCACATCGAGCTAGTTGATGATTATGTTCCATAGGAGTGGCAGCGGGCTTAGATCCCAACAAACCTGCTTCACTAATAATATCCAGAGTATATTTTCGTTGATTAAGGAATAAACCATCATTGCCTCGAGCAACTTCAAGACCAAGAAAATACTTCAGAGCCCCAAGATCTTTCATATGGAAGCATGTACTAAGATAATCCTTGAACTTTAATATTTCATCATGAGACGATCCTGCTATAATTAAATCATCAACATATACAAGAACATGCAATGAGACTGCACCCTTCGTATAACAAAATAACGAATAATCTGCATATGATTGCTTGAACCCAAAATGCTTCAAAGCCGTAGAGAGTTTAGCAAACCATTATCGGGGTGCTTGACGAAGACCATATAATGACTTTCTGAGGCACATACCTTACCTGGATAAGGGCAATTGAACCCTGGGGGAAGTTTCATGTATACTTCTTCTTCAAGATCGCCATGAAGAAAAGCATTGTGAACGTCCATTTGATGGAGTTCCCAATTTCGAGCAACCGCAACTGCTAAAAACATTCTTACTGTCACCATCTTAGCCACTGGAGCAAACGTCTCATTGAAATCAATACCTTCAATTTGACGATTACCAAACACAAATAGACGCCCCTTTAGACGTTCAACAGAGGCATCATCCTTGAATTTAATTCGATAAACCCATTTGCATCCTAATGCCGTTTTTCCTGGAGGTAGGTCCTCCAAAGTCCATGTGCCATTTCGTTCTAGAGCATCAATTTCTTCTTTCATAGCTAACCGCCACTCTGGACTTTTATTTGCCTCCTCAAAAGAGATGGGCTCGTCACCTGCCGTGATAGTTGCCAAAAATTGTTTGTGTCTCACAGAAAATGCATCACAATTTACATAATAAGCAATATGAAATGGGGTACCTGAGGACCGCTTTGAAGGGGGTGAACAAGTAGTAGTGACAGGGTCTTTGACATGAATAGTGTTGGTGACTAAGCCTTTGAGTAGAGATGATGACTTCTTAATACGATGCCCTCTACCAAGTATCTCTGGGGAAGAAGAAGTCACATTTGTAGGTGATGTGGCTGAATCATCTACAACACACCTAGGTTGTGGAGATTGTTGCTCATGTATTTGTGAATGAGGGTTTGTGTCTTTGGCTATTGGAATAGGTGATATAGGTGGGTCGTTTATGGGAATGTTAGGATGAGTTTGTAGCTCATTTTCCTTGTCTTGTACACTAGGGTTACTAGCATCCTCAAATAAAGTGTGGGAATTATCGACAGTACGCATTGGCATATCCTCACTGCCAACATTGACGTGGTCAACAAAAGAGAATTTATCTTCTACAAATAATACATCCCTAGAGACAAAGTACACTTTATTTTCTATGTCGTATAACCTCCAACCTTTTTGACCAAACGAATACCCCACAAAAACACATTTTCGTGATCTTGGACCAAATTTGTCCTTCACCCTAGGTCGATTATTTGCATAACATAAACACCCAAAGACACGCATAAGAGAGTAATTTGGTGATTTTCCAAATAAAATGTCATAGGGAGATTTGTTTTGTAACATAGGTGTAGGAGTTCGATTAATAATGTATGCCGCTGTTATAGCGCATTCACCCCAAAAAATGATAGGAAGATTGACTTGAAAACGTAAAGCTCGTGCCACATTTAGGATATGTTGATGTTTACGTTCTACCCTACCATTTTGTTGAGGTTTATCAACACATGAAGTTTGATGCAAAATTCCATGTTCAGCATAAAATTTACTTAAACAAGTAAACTCCCTACCATTGTCACTCCTCAAGATTTTTACCCTTTTATTAAATTGAGTATGCACCATAGAACAAAAATCCTTAATTATTTGTCCTACTTTACTCTTTGCAGACATTAAATACACCCATACAGCCCGAGAAAAATCATCAACAATTGTGAGGAAGTAATATGCACCACAACTCGAAGAAACCTTATAATCACCCCAAATATCACAATGAATTAAGGAAAATATATCGTCGGCTTTATTATCACTTAAAGGAAAAACACTTCTAGGTTGGTGAGCACGTAAACATACTTCACAAGCACAAGAATCATTATTCAAACTTTGAGCTTTATTCTCACTACTTGCAAAAAAAAGGTAAGAGGGACACAACTTTCCGAGAGGGGTGTCCGAGTCGTTGATGCCATAACTCGTGTTTTCCCAACAATGTCGTATGGTGAGCTTGAATATACGTTTCATCGGCTTGAACCAGTAGACCCCGTCACTTTGTTCACCCGCTCCAATCAGGGTCCTCGAATTGCGGTCCTGTATTACACAAAGCTTATCAGTAAATGTGACATTATAAGGTGAACTTGCAAGTAATTGTGAGACAGAAATCAAATTGCAGTTTAATTCGGGAACATATAACACATCATTCAAGATTAATGTGTCGCTCAATACCACACTTCCTTCCTTCGTCGCCATTACTTGTTTACCATTTGGTAAACCCACTGGTGAAGGAAAAGTATCAGTCAAGAGTTTGAATAAACTCTTATTGCCGCTCATGTGATTCGAGCAACCCGAGTCGATGAGCCATCTAGTGGCAAGGGTCTTACCGTCAAGCTTAACGGTCGAAGAATTGACGTTGTTGGAATTAAAAGCCAAAATAAATTTGTCCCATTGCTCATCCGAAACTGAAGGTATACGGTCTCCCTCGCTAATAGACTGGTGTGTCGCACTGCCTGAGCCGCGACCAACAGCATTAGCTACTGCATTACCACGCCCACGTCTGGTGTTACCCCGACCACCACGACTGTTGCGTCCCCTTCCCCGTGATGCTACCCTATTTTCAGAATACCACCAATTTGGGTATCCTAGCAATTCAAAGCAATTCTCCTGATCATGGCCAGGTTTACCACAATGTAAGCAAGTGGTATTTACACGAGGTTTATCAGACCCCTTTGCAGCTATTGAAGAGCGACCCCGAGCCGCTCCTTGGGATGCAAATCCAACAGCCTCTGGTTTCCGATCCGAGGCGCGAGTAACCATGTGATTTCTCTCTTGTGTTTGTGCTTTTGAGAAAACCACACTCAATGATGGGAGGGGATCTTGCATTAACATATTTGTTTGAACATTACCATAAATGGCCGAATCGAGCCCAATTAAAAATTGATGCACCTGCGCATCTTCTCTTTCTTTAGCCAAAGCAACCTTCGAGCCGCAAGAACAGATACAAGAGCATGGAGGGGTTAAATATGATGCAAGCTCTTGCCATAATAGACGTAGTTTGCCATAGTAGGTGACCACCGAGTCTCCTCCTTGTTCACAAGTGGCAATCTGATTCTTTAATTCATTAATTCGAGGTCCGTTTCCAGCCGAGAAACTTTGTCGAATATCATCCCACATGTCCTTTACATTATCAGTAAGAGGAATAGAGGAACGAGTGGATGTGTCAAGTGTGTTATGTATCCAAGCACCGAGCATGGAATTCACCTGCACCCATAGACTCATCTTATCGGGTTCTTCCGTCGTTGGTGGTTCAATCGTGCCATCAAAGAACCCAATTTTGTTGTTTGCTTTAAAAGCATTGCGCATCGATCGAGCCCATTCTTCATAGTTTTCCCCACGCAAGACTACCGGCGAGATGACAATACTTGTGTTTGATGCGGGGTGGAGATAGTAAGGGGAGGATGCATCAATCACCTTGGTTTCAGTCATTGTGGGAAAAAAATGGATTTGATATGTTGATTAATCAACCTGCTGTGATACCATGATAAAGCAGTAGAGAGTATTTGAGAAGTTGTAATCTTTTTGTATTTTCTTGGTTTCTCAACAATCACAATCAGATATTTATACAAGGAGGTATTAGGAGATCGACTAGTAACCTATGGAAACTAATGGCCATAATGCTAGTAACATAAAACTAATGGAAACTAATGGCCATAATGCTAGTAACATAAAACTACTGGAAACTAATGGCCATAATGCTAGTAACATAAACTAAATGGCAATAATACTAGCTAGTAACATAAGGAACTAAATGACACTAATTACAATGTTAATACTAGAGGTAGTAATAGTAACCTCCTTCTAATAAAGATTATTCAGTGGAGCTGCTGCTTGAATTCAGGGGTTGATAGCTACTTTGACCCTCAACTTTCAAGTTTAAAACAGGAGATCGGTATTCGGTAGCTAACAAAAGTCAGAAAAGGGTTGATTTTATATTGTGTTGGGTGTGTTTGAAATCATGATAATTCTAATACAAACCTAATTCATACTTTTAAGCCAGGTTTTATTTGCATGCTTGGAATTAGATAGAGTTCACGTTCACGTACATGTTGTTTATCAAGTTTGACTAGCTTCTTTTTAGCATATATAGAAAGATAATCAATTAAACAAAGCTATTCCCTTTTTCTAACTTTTTGGTTAGATTATGGGCCATAGCAACGGTCATACAACATTGAAATATAAATAACAAACAATTACTAACTTGAGCAATACATGCTCTTACAAGCTGCTTGATTAGAAGACATCTAACATTTGCGGTAAGGATATTTTTGGAGGGACCTTGGTAAGTTGAAGAACTCATTATTGGAACTTGAGCTTGCAACTTGAGGTTGGTAGAGGAGCATCGGGACAAGATTAACACAAACAAACGGGACCAAACTGATGATGGAAAATGTGGAAGGAGATAACTGGTAAGCAAGTCACTTAACTTGCTTACAGAGCAATCCCAATGACCTATAGTCACAAACAAATGGGATTCTTGGCTCAAGATCAAACCAAGAGTCACTTTTCTTAGTGACTCGGTACCCTCACGAGTGGGTACACGCGGAAGCTCCTCTTATTGAGAGCAACCGACCAAGATTGGAGAGCTATGAACCCCCAACCCTTTCAGTTGGGGAGTCTCCTTCGGATATGAGTTTTTTAACGCAACGTACGACTTTCAGTTTGACTAGCTTCTATTGCTAAACATTTAAACAAAACAAAACATCTAAATGTTTTAAATGTTTTCTTCATTACTACATTATCATTTCTTTTTTGGCATAACAGATTGTTGTAATGGTCGATTAATAAGAAAGTTATCCATTTACTTTCTACCATCATTAACAATCTCATGTACTCAACAACATCAAACATATATAGCGTGCATGACAGGAATAAGGAATAACTGATGCACTAATCTTTACTGTACCAACACTATACTGTATACAGAGGTGGATATGTTATATGTACAAGCAACTTTGATACTTCTCTTATATACGCCTACGGTGTACTGGATACAGTTCATTGCATTATCCTTTTATTTATACTTCCTGTTTCTAGAATTAGTTGCCGCATTGTCTAGACCCTCATAAGTAGAGGTGCAAATAAGCCGAGACTCTCAATAAACTATTCGGGTTTGGGCTCGGTTAAAGCTCGTTCATGTTCGTTTATTTAATAAATGTGATGAGCTTGAACATGAACATACATATGCTCGTTCATTTAATTATGTTCATGAACAACTTGTTTATTCATGTCCATGAACAACCTCGTCTATTTGAGATCATAATCAAAATTTCCATACATAATGTATGATCATAGATAAAAATCGTATTCTGACTTTAATTTTAACATCCAAAAAAATATATTATAAAATACAAAAAATTGAATTTAAATGGCTAAGTTAGTGCACATTCAAAATTATGTTTTCGATCAAATGGTTAAACTTTAAAGTGTAAAGCTCGTTTACGAACACTAGGTTAATAAACGAGTCGTTTGTGAACCGTTCACGAACACATAATCTCTTAAACGATTCGAGCTTGAACATATTTTTGAGCTCGATTGAAAGCTCGGGCTCGGACTCGTCTAAATTAAATGAACATGAGCATAAATAGGGTAGTACTCGGCTGGGCTCGTTTGCACCCCTGTTCATAAGTAAAGATATTTTCAAAAATAAAATAAAAACGTACTCTACAATAATTATTGGTTGGATCATTTCTATCATCTCCTTATCACTTAATTTTAAGCATGGTAATTCACATCGATTAAACTCATACGTCAACTACAAGAGAAACCCGTGTATAACAAATAGAGGTGTCAAATCGGGTCACCGGATGGGTTATGGGTTGACCCATGACAGTTCGGGTCTATTCGGTTCGGGTCAAGTTCGGATCAAAAGTTATCGGGATCAGATCGGGTTTGGGTCGGGTCTATTCGGTTCGGGTCAATTTCAGGTCAATTGTTGTCGGGTCCGGGTAAATTTCGGGTCGGTTCAAGTTCGATTCGGGTAAAAAACGGACCCGGTGTTCCCGGGTCGGGTTCTAAACGGGATTTGTCGGGTCAAACCCGGGTCGGGTAACTTTGGGTCGGGTAGACTTTGACTCGGGTCATTTCAGTTCAGGTTAATTCAGTACCAGTTCGATATCGGTTCGGGTCATTTCAGTTAGGTCTCGGGTTGAATCGATTTCATTCTAGATCTTTTCAAGTCATTATCGATTACTTTTTCCATTCTATTTCTAATTAGACAAGTTATTAATCTACGTATTTACGAGTATTTTAAATTTACTAAACTACAACATCGTTATAATTTTATATCAATATTTGTTTTAAGTTATTAGATGATTAATGATTATATAACGAGAACCATATGTAAATAATAGATATACAATATATGTAAATCTATAAGAAATTAAGAATATAACTCTTTAAGTTAACACGAAATTCAACTTACTAAATAATAACGATTATAGTGTATAAGAACATACATCATAATATATACTCCAAATGTAGTTAAACAACTACTCCGTATAACTTATCACAACAATTCTTCAATTTACTAGTAGTCCTAACAGGTTTAAAGAACATAGTATTCATTTTTATATCATGAATTTGATCATATCATTAGACATTTAATGATTATTACATGTATACAAGTACTTGATTAACAAGAAATAGGTAATTGAAACTGATAACGCTATATCGAGTACATTAAAGTATGAAACAATAAATCTATGAGATTGTATCAGTCGACAGGAAACCAAACACGACCAATATGTCAAGTGTTAACGATCATAATGACATATAAGAACGCAAAATTCACAAGACATTAACGTACTCTACAAGTGTAAGAATTGAAAGTATAACAACTAGGCGGAAATAACTATTAGGAGTTGGATTATATCATTAAACATTGGTCAATTATTACTAGTATACAAAGTACTTAACTGTAAATAGTTAATTGGATCTGATAACATTATAATGAGACACATGCAGGGACGTAATCTATGAGATCTCTTTTAGTTGACTATATATATCATTAGAGATCAATGTGTTGAACGACTAATTAATACGAAATATATATTCTATAGAGCACTTCATATAACTTATACTCGTATAAGACTATAAGTATCCAACAATACAATACGTAATAAGAACCAATATGTAATTATTATATTCCGATCTGTATTAGGTTTGAAACCAAATACAACCCGTTGACCACATCTAGGCACTGTTCTTTTGGACTTGTTTTGACTTATTTCAGACAAAATAAGTTTAGATAAGTTCACTTAAGTTCAGATAATATAAGTTCAGCAGAAATAAGTTTTGTTCAGACGTTTTCACACACAAATTAGTTTATTTCAGACAAAATAAGTTTTAATAAGTTCAGATAAGTTTAGTCAAGTTCAGATAAGTTCATTTAAGTTCATACAAATTACTTCCGAACTACTACTAGTATCCCACCTTTCCACATGGTGAGCTACTGTATTGCCTACCCTTTTCACATGGTAGGGAGAACTCGTGTTCGATCCCCCGCAACAACAATTGCGAGGGGACTGGAACCTATCCACCCATAACTTGCCCCGAATCCGGATTAACCCTAAAGATAAACCGAGTGCTAACACAAAAAAAAAAGTTTTAGTTTGACAAATTAATATTTACGAATTAAATTGAACCAAAAGGATGCTTTATTAATTTTCAAAGTCGCAAAGAGAAAACATAATCCACACAACTCTCTTCAATGAAAATCACACAGTTGATTAAACAAAATCAACGGCTCTCAACAAATCACCCCCCAATACACAGATCGTGACCTTACTATAAAAACTTACTCCTTAAAACCCTTTACCCTCAACCTACCCGCCTCCCACTCCTCTTCTCTCCCTCCCTCCCTCTTTTTCAAGCTGCTCTTCCCTTCTCTGCTTTTCGGACCTCCAAATCCCACCAACCAGCGCTATTGACGACCGCCTACCATATGCGTCGTCCGAATACCCCATCAGACAACACCGAAACCCCCTTAATATTCCTCCTGTTGATTAGCCATAGAAACCCAAAAAACCCATTAAAAATTTGCAAGCAAGCCGTCAATTAATCTCGAATGTTCCCGGTTCGTTGTCAATTGTTGAGCGAGCATTTTTGTGGTTAATGATTTTATGATTCCGGATCAATTTGTAATCACAATTAACAACGAATCCAGTATTTTGTAATTATGGAGCTAGTTTAAGAATAATGGACGCTGTTCTGAATACTGTAGTTTCTATTTGCATTTAAGAATTATAATAACAACTCTCATTTAGTACATATCCTTTTAATTAGTAAAGTTAATAGGTTAACAATTACTTAATTTTAAATTTATTTAATATTACTAAGTAATACTACTAGTTGATAAAGCTTGTATAAAAATACTTGATGCAATATACACCAAGTTTTAAAAACAATATAAGCCTGAGTCAATGACAATTTTGTAGCAGTCAAGCTGTATACATTGTATCTACCTTAATATATTATGATATACCATGTAATCAGAGTGCTAAATATAAACTGTGCAAATTTATACTTCATATTTACATTTATGGATAGTAAACATAGAATTTAATAAAGTAATTATAACGTTCTAAGTACTTTATAAGTAAAGAAAAGTGAAGTTAACTAAATTAGATTATCAATTCAATATTCTATTTTGAATTAGAAAGGGAAAATAGGTTGTTAAGTAAAAATAAATAAATACATGAATTTGAGTAATAAAAAATTTGAAGTTAAAATTAAGTGGGTCGGATATAGATTAGGTTAAAACCATGATGGTTCAATACTAGTTTGGTTAGTAATTGTTCGGGTGAAATCAAATCGGGTCAAATAGGTGTCGGGTGGAGTTTAGGTCGGGTCAAACCGGTGTCGATTAGATAACAATTCGGGTCAAACCAAATCGGGTCAAATCAGATATTTATCGGGTAAAATCGGTGTCCGGTGAAGTTATGGTCGGGTCAAACCGGTGTCGGGTGGAGTTTGGGTGGAATCCAAGCGGTGACAGGTGAAGTTCGAGTCGGATCAAACTGGTTACGGGTAGAGTTCAGATCGGGTGAAACGGATGTCGGGTAGAGTCCAATCGGTTAAAGATCGAGTTTGGGTCCTGAATTTTCCAGATCAAACCAGTTCGGTTAGAGTTCGAACCAGGTGATGTTTTCGGGTCGGGTCAGCTTTTGACACCTCTAATAACAAATACAGAACAAAATGAATCAACATTTCTTTCATCTAACACTATGATTTTTTTTTTTTAAAGGTAAGAAGAAAGGACCCTAACTGAACCAGCACCTAGCACAGGTTAACCAGTCCAGCTCCGCAGGTTTTCGCTTGAGCCACTCCCAAGCATTATGCAGTTGATGGGGCTCGAACTTGTGACCTCCAAGTCACAAGGTGAGTTCCCCACCAACTCCACCAACTTATGTTGGTTATCTAACACTATGATGGCTAAGCAGTTCTTGTACTGTCACTGTAAGAATTTGTATCTTTTAATGATAACCTACACTATAAGAAAACGATAAAATGTCGACCGCCAAAAGTAGTCGGTAAAAGAGTGTTTTTGGTATCAAAAAATTTTACTGATTAAAAGTAGTCGGAAAAGGATTGTCGGTGATATATTGGTCGGAGTTTGGCCAAATTCCGACTAAAAAGTAATCGGTAAAAAATTACGACTACTTTACCGACTATTTAACGACAGGTTAAAAATTCCGTCGCAAAAGTTTTTTTGCGACGGGGCTAACAACCAAACAAAGGCGGGAACTACCGTCACAAATATATTTTACAACGGGTAAACGACGGGATTTTTCATTAATGCTGGTCCCCTTTTATGACGGGTTCGCGACAGAAAATTCCGTCATTAATCAACGAATATTGGCCTTTAACGACGAGATTTCCCGTCGTTAGTGGTAAAATTACTTTTAATGTGTATTATGATTATTTTTTTTTAGTTTTTTTTTTTTTAAATGACCTTTTAAAGTCAAAAAATTGTGACAAATGACCTTATAAAAAATTATTTTGAGATGAGACCTAGAACTGATTTTTTGTTTTGAAGCAAAAAAAAATGGGGTTTTTCTATTCCCTTGTTCGAATAGCGACGAATTGTTATGGGAAGCATCGATCTTATTTTTTAAAGTTATCGTGTACGAACTGAAAAAGCTGATCGAAGAAGATGAAATGGAGAGAGAACATAGTTTCGAGGAAAGAGAAAGCAGAGGGAAACTTTTATCATTTTTTAATAAGCATGTGTCCAACACGCGCGAGTCAACGACGGAAAATTGAAGTCAACCACCGAAAATCGGAAAAAAAAAAAAAAAAAAAATTATATAGGCCCATTTCAGAACAACTTTTAGTAATGTACTATGTCACCCTTGTATATCCAAAAGATGTCCTCATTCATTCATAGTCAAGTTTTTCTAAAATGCATAGTTGGTCTTAAAAAAGAAGTACATGATCTTGAATCTTTGTGGACCAAGAAAAGTGCTCGATCTTTTATAATTGAAAGTGGCTAATAAATAATTAACTGTCAGAAATTAAATAATTTTGCAGTGACAATCAGTCCTCCTCAATGTGAGGGTGAGAGAGCCTCAAGCATTAAACAAAGATGAAACTAGTTGGTCCATTCCTAAAGTTATTGAATTACTCTATGTCTACTAATCAATTCGGTAATTAACTAATTATAAATCATACAATATTATTGATGATGACTGCTTAACCAATTCGTTATTGTTATCTATCCAACTTTTTTGTCAACTCAGTTCGTTTTTTTTACCTCCGTCAAATCTATTACTACGTACTTGTTTAACTAACTAGATTTTGGACCCGTTCTTCGCACGGGCTTTTACTCACTTGAAACTTGAAACTATTTTTTGAGGGAGAAACTACAATTTTCAAGTAAATGATAAGTTACATGAAGCACAATTGCACAAGCTGCTTTTATAAATGCTTAAAATAAAAAATAACGGCAATCTACCCACCCGCAAAAGAATGGTTTCATCTAAGATGGATCAATAATTTTGCAGAGTATCTGCAAATGAGGTACTTATAAGGGATGTTGAATTTGTAAGGGATGTTATGAGTTAAATGACAAACTCAATTCAATTACATTGGAAGGGGAGGTGGAGGGAGAAGAGGAGAAGATTAGGAATTGAAGAAAATAATTCATTACTTCATTGAATTAACGGTTTTTTCATGAAATGCCCCCGAGGTTTGCAAAAACGCACCCAATACCCTCGCGTCTTTTGAATCACATAATATACCCCTATTTTTTCCCAAGTTTGCACCAAATACCCCTAAACCGACCTTCCGTTAGTCCTCCGTTAAGTCGTGTTTATAATTCACAGAATACCCCTATTTATAAATTTATTGCACAATATACACCTATTTTGAAACTAAGTTGCACCAAATACGCAAAATGCTTTTAAACTGCAGAATTTAATTTCCACAAAGCGTTCACCTAATTAATCAAATTAATCAACCAAAAAGTTAAACCTAAAACATGAAATAGAAGTAATAATCAAAGAAAATTGAAATGCTCAAACAACAAATCCAATAAGAAATATTCTCTTGCAACATAAGAGAAATCAAGCTCAAAGAATCATCAAAATTAGTCTCAATAATTCGGTAGTTCCATATTGGTTCAATTTTATTGAACTTAACAATATCCACCCACTATTCTTTAAACTTTGCATACAGATCAGTTATAAAGTCACTCCGATCAACATATTTTCTCATACACATGTAATTAACAACCCAACTTTTAGCCTTATCAAACATGTGTTGTGAAGCCAAGTAGCTAACTCTACTATTTCATCTTCAGGAATATAGCAAAGGTTCTTTCTACATTTCTGTATCCAAATTCTACGATTAGACCCATAAAAGATGGGAAATTCTGGGTTACATACATACCAAAGAGGCTGATTGAATGATCTCTAATTCACTATATTTTCTTGGAGATTTCTTGATTCTTTTGTTTCTCCTGAAACCTGATTACTAAAACATGTATGCAACAAACCTACAATCAAGCATTCAATCCCCGTAAAATTCTAATTTTTGGCAAAAAGATAAATTTACAAACTCAACACAAATATGGTTCATAATAGCAGCAAATGTATTATGTTTGAATTCGAAAAATCAGTCAATTTACTCTAATAGTCTATCACTTCCACCGACAACAACAACAACAACCAGAAAATTGACAGCAACAACAACAATGGCAAGAAAAAACAACAACAATCAACACTGAAATCAATAAATAGCAGCAAATGGATTATGTTTTGATTCGAAAAAAACAATAAATTTACTCTAATAGTCCATCAATTCCCAACAAAAACAACCAGAAAATTGAAAACAATAACAACAAAAACCAACAACAATGACGGCAACAACATTCAACACAAATCAATAAATGCAATTCCAATCTAGTCAAGGAGAGAAGGAGAGAGTGGAACCTCACGACGGGCAAATTCGACAGCGGCGAATAAGGACGTCGGAAAGGGGAAGGAGAGGATCGACTTTCGTCGGCGGTCAGAGAGCAGGAGTCGGACGCCGCCGGCGACCAGAGAGCAGGAGGAAGAACATCGGAGAGGAGAGAGAAAGAGAAAGAGAAAGAAGTTGAGATTTTTTTTTTTTGGGAATTTATGTCGAAAAATACGTATTAAGGGTAAAATAGTAAAACACGACTAACGGCAGACTAACGCCGTTAACTCAAAGGTGCATCTCATGAACAGTACGCAAAAATAGGGGTATATTATGTGATTCAAAAGACGCGAGGGTATTTGGTGCGTTTTTGCAAACCTCGGGGGCATTTCATGAAAAAACCGTTGAATTAAATTGAATTAAATTTTGAGGTTATAGAAGCTGAAAGGGAGGATTGAAGGCCACGTGTCTCAAAATGTTGTTGCTTACGTGTCCGCCACATGTCTTCAAAATGATGTTGCTTAGAGCATCTCCAATGGTTGTAGCTAGGGACTAGCTTGAAATTTATAAAAGTTTCAAGCTAATAGCTAGACCATTTGAGTGAAAATAACAAATTAGCTTAAACAAGCTAATTTGCTTGACAACTAGCTCTCAAAATTGCCAAATAATTAATTGATAAGTGTACAAGTGGAATAAATTTAAATAACAAGCTAGTTGCTAGCCATTGGGGCACAAATTAGCTAGACAATAAAATAGCTTGAAATCTTATGTGGCAGAATAAGCTAATTGTCAAATTAGCTTACCATTGTGGATGCTCTTATGTGTCATTGAAATGGAGATGGTTATGTTTTTAAATACTAGGTATTGATGTGTACTCCAATACTTGTAGTAAGTGGTACTCCCTCCGTCCCGGAATACTCGACCCTGTTTGACCGGCACAGAGTTTAAGGGACTTGAATTGACTTATTTAATTTAATAGGTAGTAGTTGATAGTGGGGTATTATTTTAATGTAGTTAGTGGGAGGTGGGTTAAGAGGTGGGGTTGGGGGAGAGTAGGGGTTCAATTTTTAATTATTTTTTGTATGGAGTAGGGGTAGGTGGGTTAATAGGGATGGAGTGAGAAATAATATAATATTGTTAGAATATTTCCATTTTTAGAAACAGGTCAAATATTAAGGGACGACCCGATAAGAAAAACAGGTCAAATATTCCGAGACGGAGGGAGTATGTGATAGTATGGCGAAATGGAACCTTAGCATAAACTGATATTAATTAAGTCCTACGTAGTAAAAGACTTTTGTATGATGAATGTTACATAAGGTGACTTTGTTCTTTAAAGTGACACGCATGGTATAGTAGAAAAGAAAACCATAGATTCTAAGGTCACCGTCAACAATTAGAACAACTCAACATCACATTTGCCTTACAATGGCAACATAATTACAATATAATCTCCTTATCTAATTTTAAAATGTTAAGGTCACCAAATCAAACAAATTTTGTCATCTATGTTTGATGGACACAATTCAAGTTCTGCTTTTCCTCAGAAAAAGATTGATTGATCATTACATGCCTTTTGGCAATTTCTTTAAGTGAAATCAGTTTTCATATAATCCAAATTAACCTCGTGTGATTAAGAACGTAAAGTAAATAAGTAACTGTTTAAATTAAGGTTGTAAGTTACCGGATCTTGTTGTTGTGTTGAGTGGCACAACAAACACTACTTGAGAGATTAAGAAAACTAATTAGTGACACGAGTTGCATTGACACAATATGATAGCTCAGTTGGTTAGAGCTTCCATCCCGGTTCCAGGTGATCCTGGAATCGATTCTCATCCCCGCCCTGGTGGCTCATTTGCACCAAAAAAAAAACAATATGATATATAGCTCAGTTGGTTAGAACTTCCATCCCGGTTCCAGGTGATCCTGAGATCGATTCTCATCCCCGCCCTTGTGGCTCATTTGCACCCAAAAAAAAACAATATGATATGAGAGTTGTGTCATGTTATGCTGGCACTTGGAATAGCTAGTACGAAACAACCATAGAACCACCATAGGCCACATTGTCTAAAGGTCATGGCATTCTGTTATATTTTTTATATCCTCTCTCATCACTTAATTTAAAAATGACATCTTTGCAAAAATTTATCATCATCGCTCAATTTATATTTAATTCAATAATATTATTTGTAGCATATAAATATTAGACTTAGGAACTCCTCGTATCCTGCCTCAATAATTAAATATCATCGTTCAATTTATATTTCATTCAATAATATTTTTTGTAGCATATATATATAGACTTAGGAACTCCTCATATCCTGACTTGATGAGAACAAAGCGATTGTTGTATTTTGTATGAGATTTGTTATAAGTTGGGAATTTATGACCTGAAGTCATTGAGAGAAACTCAAACCTATCATGAACCGAACCCATTCAAGCCGACATGAGCAATTGTAGAAATTATAATTATAATAACTTTTTGTCTATTTTTTGACATATTTGTAGCGCTAGTTGAAATCGAACCGAAACCAAACTCAAACCAAATCGAGGTGTCGAATCGTCAGCCAATGAATTTTGAAAAACAAACTAATCATTTCAGTTGCACAACAGTACAACACCCTGCATCCCAAATTCCCAATCCACTAAATCCAGTTCATCTACACTACTCAATTCAGACAGGGGAAAGCCACCCGTTTTGAATTTTGATCCTTCACTTTCTGCCATCCAAACTAAAAAGCATCAATCTCATTTGGTCTAGTTTCAACTCAAGAATATGCTTTAGACCCCACCACCCACAACATGCATACAAAAAACTAGGGTGCAAACGAGCCGAGTCGAGCCGAGCTTTACCATGTTATGTTCATGTTCATTTAACTTATGCGAGTTCGAGTCCGAGCCCGAGCTTTTAATCGAGCTCAAAAATCTGTTCAAGCTCGGTTCGTTTAAAAGATTTTGTGTTCGCGAACTGTTCGTGAACGGCTCATTTATTAATCGAGCCGAGTTTATAAACAAGCTTTTTTCATGAACGAGCTTTCTTAAACGAGCTTTAGAGTATAACCATTTGAAAATCTAATAAATTATAATCATATCTAATAATAAAGATTAAACTACATTACTTTATTTGATAAACAAACTAATAATTTAGAAAGAGTCAAAGAGCACTAATTTAGCAATTAAAATTTTATTTCAAAATATTTTTATTCTATTATAGATTTCAAAAGTCAAAAACATGATTTTTATTTATATTTGAAAAACGTATATATGGTAAAATATGATACATAACATAAGTAGACAAACTTGTTCACGAACATAAATGAACGAGTTGTTCATGAACATAAATGAACGAGTTGTTCATGAACTTAAATGAACGAGCATACCTATGTTCATGTTCAAGCTCGTTTATTAAGCGAGCTTCAAAAGTTGTTCAAGCTCGGCTCGTTTAATAAATGAACAAACATGAACAAGCTTTAAACGAGCCCGAACCCAAGTAGTTTATTGACCGATTCGGCTCATTTACACCCCTACAAAAAGCAGATTGGAAACTGTTTAACTACATATATGCTAAACATTCTTTTTATTTATGCTAAACTTGCTCACTTTCTTTTTATCACAATAGGTCATCAAAACCCACTCAGAGAATTCTATAACTAAACCAGTCCAACAACTCTACTAACGATAGTCTGGATAATCTAAGAGTGCATTCTCTTCGCTTTATAATACCTGATTTATTGCATTCTCTTCGCTTTATAATACCTGATTTATTGGACCTGATTGACCTAATAAGATCTGATCAGACCTAATTTCAAAAGAATACTCCCTCCGTCCCTTAATACTCGCACCGTTTTGACTTGACACGCTTGCCAATGCATAATTTTGATCACCAATATCTTTAACTACATATTATAAAAACTTATAAAATATTAATATTTTGAAAATATATATTAAGATGAAGCCAACAATATATTATATACGAATATTTGTTTTCATATACTATAAATAAAATAGTGTCAAAGTGAATTATGTGAATAGTACAAAAAGTCAAAACGGTGCGAGTATTAAGGGACAGATGGAGTAATTAATACTCAACATATTTACATAGCACAATTATAGTTGTCTAAGACACTTCGGATTTATGCAGATTTAAATTCTGAGTGAGAGAAAATCAAAGCAAGTAATGCACCAAAAGGTCCAAAGTTGACAAGTTTTTACAAGCTTACACTCTTATAGGGTACTACAAGTACAACTAATGTAATCTTATTACCAAATGCAGAACAAAAGGAACTAGGATAGCATACAAATATGAGCTTCTCTATCATCATCATCATCATCATCATCATCACTAAAACATAGGATAGCATACAAATATGAGCTTCTGTATCATCATCATCATCATCATCATCATCATCATCATCACTAAAACATAGGGACATCAAACCACTGAGTTATATGAGAAGTATGATCCATGGTGAAACTCGGGATCTTATCGAGTCGAATCGGGTTTTCTTTACCCCCAATTAGTCTTGCAGGGTTACCAACAGCAGTAGTTCTTGGTGGAACTTCCTTTAAAACTACAGAACCAGCCCCAATTTTTGCACCATCCCCAATCTTAACATTCCCTAAAACACAAGTTCCAGCCCCAATTAACACCCCATCTCCTATTTTCGGGTGTCTATCCCCACAAGTTTTACCAGTACCCCCTAAAGTCACATTGTGTAAAATTGAAACATTGTTCCCAATAACAGCAGTTTCACCAATCACAACCCCAGTAGCATGATCAAACAATATTCCCCGCCCGATCTTCGCTCCTGGGTGGATATCCACTGCGAAAACCTCTGATACTCTGTTTTGTATCATTAACGCTAGGATTTTCCTCCCTTGTGACCATAACTTATGCCCAATTCTATGAGCTTGACAAGCTAAAAACCCTTTGAAGTTCAAGAAACATTGAACATAGCTTATACAAGCCGGGTCGCGTTCCCGAACAGCTCGTAAATCCTCTTTAACATCCTTCATGATTTCTCTGTTTTCGATAAGCACACTAAGAAAAAGATCAAAAAGGGTGTTTGAATTCAAGCTTGAAAAGCTCAATTTCGCTGCTAAATGATTAGCCAAGGCCTTCTCAAAGCATTTATGAGACAGAATCGAATTGTAATAGAAATTTGACAAAATCGGCTCTTGCTCAACATCAGATTTCGCCTCTTTCACCATTTTTGACCATAAATCATCCTCGGAATCTGCAACAAATTCCTTCGAATTAACAGGTTTCTGATTAATCTGGGAAATGGGTGCGCAGGGAACAAGATCAGAGAAACTGGGTCGGCAGTAATTCATGTATCTATAATGGTTATGATCAGATTGAGATCTGTCTGAATCGCAATTTTTGGTGGGTTCTGCCCTAGATGTATGAACACAAGTAGCCATTTTTGGGGGTAATGATAAAAATGAAATTGGTCTGTCAAAATTAGGGTTAGGGTTAGGGTTAGGGTTATTGAAAATTGAGATTGATTTGGGAGATTTGAGGAGAGAGAAAATGGATGATGAAACTCGGCTATGGTTATTATGAGTATATATAAAGCCTGAGACTTTAGAAGAATTGGAGGTGTAAACAAGTAGGCTCATGTCACTGATTCTGTCACTCCCTCTTTCTCAAAAGAAAATTGTATTTTCATTTAAATTAAATAAAATTAATTACTTGGAGAATTTGCCAAAACTTTATATTTGAGTAATAGACCTGATTAGATTGGTGTTAACTGTTAAGTGTACTGGGTTCACTAGATTATATATATTGGGTCTTATAGCACGGATGTTAATAAATAATTTGTTTATTTTTTCGTTCTACACTAATTTATGAAAAAGAATTTTTCCATTAAGTAAAATAAAATCAGATTTTGTCAAGTGTTGATGGAAAAATAAGAGAAAATTATCATTTATTCAAATCATAATGCCATTACTAAGGAATACTATTTTAGCTTTTTAGGGTTTCAACAAAATATTTAAGATGGAAAAGAGAAGAAAAAAAGCTTATCAAGATCAGTTACCCGTTGCTTTTAGAATAATATCGATCTGTAATAATACCAAGTATCCAATTTTTTGGAGCAAACATCAACATCTGTTTCGATACCTATATTTGTTTGGACCACCCTATTTTATAGACCGAATATACGATCGAGTTTTGAATTTTCAGATAATTTTGCCGACCCCCTTAATATTTGTTTAAATGCATACGTAGAAACATGTAATAACACAATACAAAATCTCTCAAAATTGTCTATACAATCTAATATATATATAAAGGAGGCATATTTGCTGAAATATTAGAGCGCCACCTAGGATTATTATTGGTTTCGGCCAATGAAAAATAAGAATTCTAATTTATTTTTGAATTAAAAAAAAATCGAGTGCCATGTAGATAATTAATTAGGTGCCACGTAGACATTTTGATTAATTAATTGTTAATACATACAACTCCATACAAAATCAAACACTCTAATAATTAAAAAATAAATCTAAAATAAAATTCATCCAAATTAAAACATTAATCTAAAAAATAAAATTCATCCAAAATTAAACACTAATCTAAAAATAATTCAATCCAAAATCAAACACTAATACAATATTCGAGCACCGCGTAGAAAATTTAATGGTTTCGGCCAATGAAAAATAAGATTTCAAAATTATTTTTGAGTAAAAAAAAGTCGAGGTCCACGTAGATAAACTTTCAACTTCAACTTCTTTCAAAATGTCACTGTCAATTGATATCAAAGCGAACCCATTTAGCCTTTACGACATAGTATCAAAGCGAACCCATTTAGCCTTTACGACATAGTATCAAAGCGAACCCATTTAGCCTTTACGACATAGTTCAAATAAAATAAAATTTCTCAAATTACTAGAATAACAATTCAAATATTCTCAAATAGAATATAATGAACAAAATAAATTTAAACTTCATATATTTTAGATTAAACATTGAGTTTGTTGATTTAGAGTTTTGAATTTGAGAAATTAAACATTTAACGGATTTTTCATGAAATGCCCCTGAGGTTTGCGTTAATGCACCAAATACCCCTAATGTTTCCAGAATGCACCAAATACCCCTGAGGTTTAAAACAATAACACAAAATACCCTTAATGAGCATTTTTCGTCCATTCCGTTAAGTCTCCGTTATCGTGAATTTATTTTTTTGTCCTTACTCAACCATTATCTCTACTAATCCTAATATTAACCCTTAATTATATTATTTAAACCCCAAAAAAATTAACTACTATTTTTTTTTTTTTTAAAACCCAATTCCCTTTTCCTCTTTTCTTTGGATCTTCAACGGCAGCAGCACCATGGCTGCCCTTTTCTCTCCTCCTTTCCATTGGCCTTCACTCTTAATTTCTCTCACATCCATGGAAGTTGTTCTTCATCTTCAAAATTCTAAAGCTTTTATAATCCTCTTCAGATTATTATTGATTGATGTTGTGATTTTGCCCCAATTCTTCTGAAATCAATTGAATTCAAATAATACCCAACTCTCCAAATCCCTCATAAACGATTTAATTGATATTACCCAATCACCAAAACCTGGTCTGTAGATTTGAAGGAGATGGTGGCTCTTGGGCGTTGGGGGTGGTGTCGATTCTTGGGTCACCGAATCCTTGGGGTGGTGTCGACTCTTGGGCAGCCGAACAAGAAGAAGGAGAGGACTTGAAAGTCACAGTTCTTCCCCAAATCACACCGGGAACAGAAATAGCAATGGAGGTGGAGATCGACGAGAAAGAGATCAAATTCGCCGGCGGAGAAGCTTTGACCGATGGGCGGCGAGGATTGCGTATTCACGGCTGGGAGATCGAGACTTCAAGAAGGAGAGAGAAAATCCAGCCACCCCGACCTCCGCCAGAACAAACACCTAGAGCTTATCGGAGAAGCCAATGTCGGAGAAACCAACGTCGTGGGTTCGATGATGATAGGAGACAGAAAAGATGAGATTTCGAGGGCTGATGAGGTTGATAATTGGGCCTCTATGAAGAAGCAACTTCAATGGTGAATAGTGGAAGAGGGTAGCGGTGGTGGTGATGGTGGGGGTGATTCTCATATAATGGTAATGGTGAAGAAGAGGAGAGAGACTTACATGGGAAGAGGAAAGAATAAAGAAAAAGAAAGAGAAAGGAAGAGAAGAAAGAAAAGGGAAATAGAAAAAAAAAATTAGAGTTAAGTTAACGGAAAAGTTAACAGAATAGACGGAAAACAGTCAATAAGGGTATTTGATGATATTGTTTTAAACCTCGGGGGTATTTGGTGCATTCTGGAAACATCAGGGGTATTTGGTGCATTAACGCAAACCTCAGGGGCATTTCATGAAAAATCCGAACATTTAAAGTTGAGGATAAATGAAACTAACTATGGAAGCATATATATATATGGCATAATTGAAATGAGGCAAAATAGATGTTGGAAGAGGAGAGATAGAAACGTTCTAAATTTGACTAGGTGTAATTTTAGAAGTTTTTTTAACGATAAACTTTATGGGGTACAGCTGTTAAAGTCTGACAAACAATTTTAATTTAAAAAAGTGAAAAATTAGTCCCTGAAGTTTCCTTCCAGGGATCGAACCCGTGCCCCTTGTGTACAACACATTAATTCTTACCATCACTCCGTTAGCCATTCTATGAGACTAAAATAAACTTAAACCGCATTTATCCTAATTTGGGGGCCCTTTTTATGGGGAGGCCCCCTGTGCCGTCGCCCCGGTCGCGCCGCCCCAGCGCCGGCCATGTATCTAAATTTTCCTGTTCACCCAGTCAGCATCTTGCGTCCTTGTCACTGAGTTTTGGATCCTCTAGAGTTGTATCTAAATCATACTTTTTTTTCTTATCAATATGAATCATTGATTTTAAAATGTATGGTTTAGATACAACTCTAGAAGATTCAGACTCCTCATTTTTTAGCATTCTTGGAAATAGGAATACGATACCCCCGGTCTTCTTTTGTTCTTTACGTATTTCATTTCGAGTGTCACATTTTGTTCTTTACATTAAAAAAAAAAACTCTTTTTATATTACCCTGTAGTAAAATACAACATTAATAGACATTTTCCAAATTTCTTAATTCACATGCAAAATGTCAAATGAGTACTATGGAACAGAGGGAGTATAAATAACTAATTTTAATTTCGCCTTTTTGTACGGAATTATAGTAAAACCAATATACGTAGTGCAATTAATATTATTGCAAGTCTTGCAAGATTGCTAATATACGTGTGCGACTCTTGCAAGAGTTCTTGTTGCAACCCTTGCAAGATACATTGCCAATCTGTGCAATTATTTTCCCGTGAGGAGCTATTGACCAGCCACAGTAAAGTTAAGAGGTTCTGACGTATGAGGTGACGTGATTAAACACTAATTTGATTCAAATGTTAAATATAATGTTAACAAGTCGTACATCCAAGATTAGCCTTTTTTTTATAATATATAAATTTAATACAAAAACAAAACCCTTCTTATTAGCACCGCAACGTAATCAATACCTAGTATTTAAAAAGGAAGATCATGATTTATTAGATGGCATGTGTCATCCCATCTCTTCTCCATTAATTTATTTTTTATTTCAATTTTTCCTTTTGTTGTTTGTTTCACAAATTATTTTACAACTTTAACATCACAATTCATCTTCCTCATTCAAAATCAATGCACCATTTAATTCATATAGTTTTTTTCACCTCATCTCCCTCCTTAACACTCGATATTAAATCCACCATCTAATTTGTATGTTTTTTCAACTTTCCACCCACTGAAATCACAATCTCTCAACAAAGTTAGCACTTTAAAAGACCGCTTAACAACCACTATATAATTACCCGTTCATTGAACGGGCTCAGAAGCTAGTTAATTAAGTTGGTTTCACCAAGCCCCAAATGCTAAAACTGCTGGTTGGTTCAGTGGTCTCACCAATTGCCTGTTGGTTCAGTGGTGATTGGGGCTGAACTTGGTAGGGAGAACTCGTGTTCGATCCCCCGCAACAACAATTGGGAGGGGACTGGCACGTGGCACTCTGCTCACGAGTCATCGTTAAAAGGCGTTTATAAGAAATTTTACGTGACACGTGGCACTCTGCTCATGAGTCATCGTTCGCTCCATGTACATAAAAATGTCAAAGATGTTTTGCATAAGGTTTGAACCCTTGACCTTGAGTTTAAACATTAAAACTTTTACCACTAAGCTATTAGATGTTTGATGTTACAATTGGAAAAAAAATTATACATAAGTATATGTGAATGTCATTAATGTACTAACCCGAGGCATCACCCGGGCCCAAAAACTAGTTTGGAGTCAAAATGAGACCATAGGCTTCTCTTTTGGCAGGCAGCAAGACCATTGATATTCATGATGAATCGTTATGAATAATATATATAGTGATATGCATTAATACAAATCACTATTCTCAGTTTTTCACCACAAATGCCTAAACGAATATTGACCTCTTATATATATACATCTATCATTGATTTTGATGCAACTAACAATTGATTTGTATGGAGTCTAATGACTGCCCATTCATGCTCTTTAGGAGCCAAAATCCATAGAATCTTCATTATATTTGGATTCACAACAATATCACTTCAAATTCTTCTCCAATTTCGATTTCCTCCTTTTAGGGCCTAATTGAACCACGTACAAATCACAATTTTTAAACGGAGAACGCGCATATGATTTTATGTTAGATGGATTGAGAGTAAAAAGGGCCTAATTGAACCGCGTACAAATCACAATTTTTAAACGGGGGACGCTGCATATGATATTATGTTAGATGGATTAAGAGTTTCATACTACGTACTATATCCTACATCTAAACATTCATTCTGAAATAGATACTCTCTGTGTTTTTTTAAGTTCTACCCATTGCCACCATCATTTTACATTTATTTCGTTTCATTATTTTATTAATAATAGATACGTAGTATGAGAGCTGCATATAATTTCCCATGTGTTAATTACATTTCATATATAGGAAGTACGAAATATTGTTTGGTTGAACATGGGAAGTAACTTCTCCATGTGAAGTATCACTTACTTCGGGAGTCCTAGGTATTCAACTTCTTCCATTTTGGAGAAAATAGAAATTCTTAGGAAATGTGACTTCCCTTGTTTTTGCAAACTAAACAACACTACAACATTTTACTTCCTAGGAAGTTACACTCTCCATTGTTTTTCATATCAACCAAACAACACTTTAAGTATTACTCCTACCTAATTATTATACTACTTACTCCGTTTTTCGGTCCATTCATCATGCATGTGGAATAAATTTGCCCTTCAAATTATAAGTGAGATCAGAGGTAGAGAGGTTATTACAAAATGTATGATCATAATTTATTTTATACACTCATAAGAAACAAAATTTGTAGCCATATAAATATACCTTGATTTAGGTTAATTTTTAGGATTTTTTGGTATTTACTACCTTAAAAATACACCACTTTTGTATTTACTACCTTATGAAAATTTTATTTTAAATTACTACTTTACAGTTCCATTTTTTTTGTATTCACTACCATTTTACAGTTTTCTCATTTTAAAATGGAGATATCTCTTTCATTTCTTAATCATTTTAAGTGATTCAAAACTCATTCTTCTTATTTATGTGTAAGGATTCCATTGGGATCTTACTTTTTAACATTTCGTAAAAGTTTAAACAAATTAAATATTATTTGTAAAATATTAAAATATTTATGAATTATCAAATGATTTTTTTTGAAATGACGTTCTCAATGGAATCCCTATAGAAAAAGGAAAATAATGAACTTTGAATCACTTTAAATGATTAAGAAACGAAAGAGATATCTTAATTTTAAAATGAGAAAACTGTAAAGTGGTAGTAAATAAAAAAAAAATGGAAGTTTAAGGTAGTAATTTAAAATAAAAATTTCATAAGGTAGTAAATACAAAACTGGTGTATTTTAAAGGTAGTAAATACCAAAATTTCCTAATTTTTATTTTATTTTCTCATTTTAAATTCTAAAAAATTAGCGAAAAACAACCCTTAGATTTCTGGTATGGGTCTACTTCAAGGTGTACCCAATTTGGACATAGCCGCATACCCTTGTGCCCTTGTTATCAAAGGATACATTTTTGGTTGAGTAGACCTCTTTAAGGTGCTCAATCAAGTGGTTAACCTTTTTTGGCCAATAGTTAATTTATGACTAAATTTTGGGCTGCACGCCTGTACCCAAGCATTTTCTATTTATGATCTTGGCTAATACTCCGGCCCAATAGTTATGAAGAAGGTTAGCTTTATAATCATAATTTGGGCCACAAAGTCTCCATATTGATTAAAGTTGATCATAGGTAGTCCCACCCGCTGACGTCCTCACCCTAAAGATGGTTGTGGGCCGGCCCGGCTCGAAGCCCGACCCGGCCCGGCACGGGCACGAAGTCGTGGGCCAGGCCTGGGCCTTACTTTTTTGGAAAAAGCACGACAAGGCACGGCACGACTCGACCCGGCACGACAAAGCACGTTAAATTTAGTCAAATTATCCTTAGGCACGACGGGCCGACCCGACACGGCACGAAAGCACGTGGGCTTGGGCCTTATTTTTACTTTACGGCCCGACACGGCACGAAACAACGTGGGCCTTGCATGGGCCCGACACGGTTAGGCCCACGACCCGTGGGCTCGGCACGAAGCCCGGCCCGGCCCACAACCATCTTTACCTCACCCCGAAGACGGAAGACACCTGAACTTAAGCAGAATTTTGGGCCAGCTGTTTGCAAGTTTTTTTAGTTTTGTTAGGGGGTTTTCCATCATTAGGCTCGATCCGAGATTTTGGTTAGCCTTTTTTTTTTTTTACAAAACTCGTCCCAACTCATGATCAAGTCTATCATTGATATACAATGACTGAGCGATAATGTACTTGTCAAAATATTATTTATTAAAAATACTTTGTTTGTGATCACACTTTGTAACTTTGAACATGTCAATCGGCTAGTCAAATTCAAATTAACTTAGGAGTGGGATGAGTTGGATTGTGATATTGTTAGCTAAATAATGAACATCCAAATAACCCGCTTCTAGATTTTTTACATACTTGACGAGTCAAATTCAGACTGTGACCAACTCTAGATCAGGAGTAGTGGATGAGGAGCTCAAATGTTAAACCACAAATGAAGAATTCAATGACTTCACCACATTGTACACAATACCTATGCACTATGTGAACCGGCTGGATTGTGCTCAAGTAAAGATAAGGTGATACTCAAATACTCGATATTACTGTTTTTTGGTTGGCATATGGGTTGGGGTTAGACCTGTCAAAAATCGACCCGATCTGAAAACTGATCCAAATCCGACCCGAAAATACTGGGTCCTGAACAAGATTTTC
Organism: Spinacia oleracea; assembly: GCF_020520425.1. Classification (NCBI taxonomy): domain Eukaryota; kingdom Viridiplantae; phylum Streptophyta; class Magnoliopsida; order Caryophyllales; family Amaranthaceae; genus Spinacia; species Spinacia oleracea. Next base: position 187,871,035 of record NC_079490.1, read on the forward strand.
TGACCCGTAACTCAATTTTATTCGAACCCTAACAACCCGAAAAGGAATGGGTCAAAACCCAACAGAACCCATTTTGGACCCGACTGATTGAAAATCATAGTATTTATAGTAATAAATGAGATTATGAGAAAATTTAAGCATAATAGACACGTTGTTTTTACTATTGTTCTGTGTAATATGAATTTAATTTGAATTATACGCCATTGGTTGAATTTGACTAAATATTAACTTGTGTGAGAAAATTTGTTAATTTGCACATATTTTGTATATTTATCACCTAAATTAATAAAAATATTATGTGCGTTTCAATATCTCTCAACCCGTTGGGTCGACCCGAACCCGAAAGTTCTGGGTCTTGAACAAGCATTTGTAAACCCGAACCCGAAAGTGACCGACACGACACAATCCGAACCCGAAAATAATTTTTTTACAACCCGACCCAACCGACCCGTTTGACAGGTCTAGTTGGGGTTGACGGGTTGGACCAACTACCGAGTCAACCCAACCCGTACTGACCCGGTAACGTCCGTTGCGAGACTGGAGATTTGGGAGATCATGATCCAAGTTGTTTCAATGGTCGATTGGTCGGTCAAAATAAAGATTACCAAAAATGAAAAATTCCCTTTTATGAGCTTTCCAAATTCTTCTCTTTCCTCAGCCGAGGTACAATTACTGAATTACATGACATGTCTCAAATTCCCTCATTTCTGGCTTTCTGCAATCCTCATCACTAAAATCACCATTTCCATGGCTTACCTAAGACCCATCTGCTGCTCCTCCATTTGCCCTTCTCATGCTCTTCTCTCTCCTCTCTCACTCACCCACCACTTCCAGATTATGATTACAACCAATAAAAGACTACATTTTTAACCCCCTTTTTCTTTCAGCTTTTGCAATACTAATTTGTACCCTTCTCATGTTTTCTCAATTTAAGCTTCTAAAGTTCCAATTTTCCAAAATGACCAAAAATATGGGTGCCCATCTCATTTTTTTGATGATTTGTAGCAGAAAATAATGTCAAAATCAAGTCTATTTACATTTGTGAGGGGATTTTTACTGGGAACCCACCTTGAATTCTTATGATCTGGATGTAATACTCTTGATCTTTTTGTTGTTGTAAAGTATGTATGCATTTGGGAGCATTACCCATGTTTTAAATTTTTTTTACTTCTGTTTATTCACTTTCAGCTGGGATTTAATTGGGGCTTCTAGGGTTTAACATTGTAGGGTTTCTGGTATAATTTGGGGAATTACCCCCTATTTGTTGTAGGTTTTGTTATAGATTATTGTATTATTATAGCTAATTGGAGACAAAATTTGTTTGGGCTCGGCAGTGTAATTTTCTGCCCCTGAGAGGTTGTAATTAGAGTTTGTGTGAGGGATTTGATTGATACTGTGAGCTTTCTTCGGGCGAATGGCGGAAATCGTTGTAAATTTTGTGGAATGGAAGGAGGAATTTGTGTCTCAAGAAAGAGGCAGCCGGATTGTTCATTATGTATTGAAAGATTCTTGTGGGAAATCTGTACTTGCTGTGGTGGGCACTGAGAGGAGTCTTAGGCACATGGTTTATGTTGTTGCTGAGGAGTTTTTAAGTTATTCTGGCACTGATAATCCTGTACAAGCTGGCTTTAAATGGAGATCAAGAAGGGAGGTGGTTGACTGGCTTACATCTATGCTAGCTAGGCAGCAACAAGCAGGTGATCTGTTCTTGAATTTTATGTTTTTTTTTGTATACATGTATTATGTTGTTGATGGATGTTAGTATTTAGCTCGAAACTTGATTGTTTTGATCATCTTGGAGTTGAGAGAGAATGATAAATTACAATTTCAGTATTTTCAAGGTGAAAAATATCCATGAGGGTTCCCTTGTTCCAATGGTGTTGTCCTAAAGATCTGGATGTGCTGTATATTGATGGTTTCTTGTTTCCTTGCCTTTGTGTAGTACTATCTTTAACAAGGATGCTATATTGCTATGGTATGGTGGCGCATGAATAAAATAGTTTATTTATTTCGTTAATGCTTTGCCTACTTTTTTGCCGCCGGCTGTTTGTGTTCGCAAAACTTATTTGTATTCATTTTTCGAAATACTATGATGGTTCAATTGCTCTTATATTTATTCGATCCAACCTTTACGAAAAAGATCTATACAACATTTAAAAGAAAATTTATTTGAAGTTTGCACTTCTAGTTATCTTATCCAATGAGCTGAAAAGGGTGTTTCAACCTTTCTGGATTTAAACAAGATGAAGTTCACCTGTATTCCCTGTATTTCTTCCAGATCTTATTTAGGATTACGTCTATTCATACACCACATATTTTTCTTAAAGCTGAATTTAGCAACTGATTCAGTGGAAATATGGTGGAATTCAGCTGTATTCGCATGGTGGAATTCAGCTTCTAGATGTAGGCCTTTAACTCATTACATCACATGATAGCATTGCTCTTATTCTATAATGTTGCCGGCTCATATAACATCTTCTATTCTGCATTATCCTTGCTCTTACCTTCAGTAATTGTCAATCATGGATAATGAATATTTACTTACATTTTGCTTCTGATCATGACAGATTCTCCAAGTGGTGATTCAACCCATTCTTTAGGATCTTCTGAGTTATTAAGTGCTCGGTATTTCACAGCAGATAAAATGGTAAATCCATGAGCCTCAGTAAATTTTCTTTTAACACCAATTTATGGATACAGATATTTGAAACTATTTCAGGATTGCCGGGTTCGTAACTTGAAGCAGTCCTACTCAGATATTGTGTGGTTAGGTGCTGCATGGACTTGTGGAAAGCAGCTAAAACACTACCCCTCGTTTTGCAGGAATGGCATTACTATAGCAGTAAGTACTTACTGTTTGCGGTCATTTACACCCCCCCCCCCCCTCATGAGAATGTAGATTCATGAAGTTATGGACCACTGGGGGCATAACCAAATCGCAACCAATGTTGAAACTTATTAATCAAGAATAATCGAGATCAAGAGCAAATATAACAAATTTTGTGTTAACCTTTGTGAAAGGTAGAAAAAACTCACCAGTAAAGGAGATTGTTATCCACTATTATTAATGAGTACAAGGAGAATGGATTTCTCCAGTTCGTACAATCTCAATTCTCAATGATGTTCATTGGATGTATTTAGTACTCTGTTAGAAACCCTAATCTCCATGAGAAAGAGAGAAAGCAGCTCTCTCTATACACCATAATGATCAAATAGGGAAGAATTATTACATTGGAATAAAATCTTGGAGGATAAGCTAACAGGGTGTTTGAATGTTGGACGCAACAGAGGGTTATGAGTGTTCATGCCATACACTGACCAGCTTCAGCAGCAGCATCTGTAGTATGCCAAGACTGTACATTTCGGCATGGTGGCACATGCTACTTTCTGGACACAACTTGTGCTGCCCATGCCAATATGCCCCTGCTCCTGCCACTTGCTTGATTTGCCTTCTTCACTCTTACTTAGCCTGCGCTTTCATATCTAAACTAAAAATTTGTATTGAGCACAAGTAGACATTCTAGAACAGAACAATAGTATTGGTGTCATGTGTGACACTATACCTCAAAAGAAAGCAAACTACCGAGTTTGCCATTTAAGGAATTACATTAATGATAACAGGCTTACAATAGGCTAACAAGGCAAAAGTGAATCTTGCGGAACACTAAAATTTAGATCTTGTCTTAAATTTCTTTAACTTTATGGGGAAATGACAAATTTAGATCCATTTAATGACTATTACATGTCAGGATCATGGTTTGACATCTTCGTAATCGTGACTTTAGTACATGAAAGTAATTAGCTTTGTGAATGAATATGCATAAACCCTTCTCAGTCATTAGGATTTTTTTAATATAATATAATGGGTTCCACTTTCTGTTATTCAGGTTCAAGCATTTGTATTTGTGATGGCTAAAGAGGGAAGTCGATATGTTGCCTATCTAGAGGATATGTATGAAGATAAGAAGGGCATGAAGAAAGTTAAAGTAAGATGGTTTCATCACAGCCAAGAAGTGAAGGGTATAGTTCGTATACGGAATGCTCACCCTAAGGAAGTTTATATTACACCGTACACGCAGGTGATAAGTGTTGAGTGTGTTGATGGTCCAGCTATAGTCTTAACCCGTGAGCATTTTGAAAAATGCTTAGAAGGCCTTCCAGAAGGTTTACTGGGAAAGCTACATCTTTGCTGTCGTCAGTTTAGAAGCAATAAAGTTAAACCGTTTGATTTAAGAAAGTTGCGGGGTTATAACAATCAGCCTGTTATTTCTTGTTTAGAGTCTGAAAGCTTTCTGAATTCCAACTCTGTACAGCGTGGGGTGATTGGGAATAGAGCTAAGATGTTTGGATCAGGTGGTAATGTAGCGAAAGGGACTAAGAGAACTAGGAATTATGGGGATAGAGAAAGCTTTTTGACTAGTCATGGTGCGGAAGGCCTTGAAAGGAAGAAATTTGTACGTGTACCATTTTCTAAAAATGGTAATTCTGATGCTTGCGCTAAAAGGTTGCTTTCTTTCAAAAATGGGGAATTCCAGCGGTCGCAAATCCAGTTCTTTAAGGTAGATGACAAAATAGAGCTGCTGTGCCAGGACAGTGGCATCCGAGGCTGTTGGTTTATATGTACTGTCTTGGAGATATCTCGAAAGCATATGAAATTGCAATATAGGGATCTGGAGGACCAGGATGGATACGGAAACCTTGAGGTACTCATTTAATGCCTTTTGCATTTGATTCATGATAATGTGCAGTTCCCGGAATTGCATATAATGATTGTTTCTTTTGAAGAACTTCACTGTTTTCTGGTGATATATATGATACATATACCTTTCAAAAAAACAATATGATACAAACAATTGTTTAATTCTGCTGGAAGCATTTACCCTTGTTTTCAGTGCACTTGGCTGAAGTTTCAGTCAAATTAAACTTGTGAATTTTATTTGGTTGTGTTTTTAAACCTCCAAAGTACTTCTATTTTTTTTTTGAGTAGGGGATAATACTGATGTGACACCCTATTGCACTGTAATGGTCTTGATCCCTGCAAAAGTGCAAATGAACTATTGTAGTTATCTCAACACTTGGGCTGTTTGCCTATTCCCTGTCACATTCCTTGCAATTGGTTTGTTTTTCCAGTTACATCACAGCAATGCGTTTTCTTCTTTTTTTTTTTAAAAAAAAAAACAAAAAAGAAAAGAAAATTGTGGCTATGAGCTCTCTCTTTCCTGGTATCTAGTGGATTTCTTACCAGTATGGTACCTTAAAGTAATCTAGAGACGACTCCTCCGATGGACTGCTGGATAAATAATGACATTTTGAGTGAGCTTAATAACAAAACCCTGACTTCACATGTTTAATTTCCTTGATAATTGGAGCTCATATTGCCCTTAAGATAATGCTGTGGTTTTGTTGTTGTTTTTCCCTGGAGTCCTTCTATGACTTAGTAGTAAATACTTTGCTGCTTACTTTCCCTGGGACTAATTAATGGCTTCCAATTAAAGTTGAAAGGTAGGTGATAGGTCCAGTGTAGACCTGTTCAACGGGCTGGGGGCCCAGTAGCAGCCCGGATCCAGCCCATTTTTAAAAGGGCTGAGCCCTTTAGTTTTATAAAAGGGCCGGGCCCGTTTAATTTTATTCATTGAAATACATACAAACTCAAATTAAGCTCAGTCCATTACAGCCCGTTCATTATCCGACCCGCCCGGCCCGATAATAGCCCGACCCAGCCCGACCCAGCCCGTTTAATTTTGCTCCGGCCCGGCCCTAACCCAGCCCGTTTAACAGGTCTAGTCCAGTGTCATCTGTTTCTCCTTGGTGACTTTTTTGATTGAGCATTGTCAACATTAACATACGAAGTATTAAGCAATAAAAAAATTATCCAGTACCTTGTAGTTTCTTGTAAAGTTGTTTTCTTTATGTAATTTGCTACTATTGTTTTTTATGTCTTCTGAAGATACACTTAATATTTGCTAGAATTGTTGATTTATGTTGTTTGATAAAATACAGGAATGTGTTCCAGCTTTTAGGTTGGCTGCACCAGATAAGCTTGGCATGCGATGTCCTGGACGTCCTACTATCAGGCCATGCCCTCCCATCAGCGATTCGGTGGATGTTGAATTTGAGGTTGGAGCTCCTGTGGATGCATGGTGGAGCGATGGCTGGTGGGAAGGTGTTGTTACTGCAGTGAAGAAGACTGCCACAGATGATGTTCAGGTTTATGTTCCAGGTACTACCCCACTCCCTTTTAGCCCGGAAACTTCTTTGGAATACAATTCAAAATATGTTTGCCTATTTTGTTATCTAATGCTCTTTTTCTCTATCTATCAGGGGAGAACAAATTTATAGATGTACCTAGAAAGGATCTAAGAGTTTCCCGAGATTGGTTGGGTGGAAAATGGGTGGATGTTAAGGCAAACCCTAATATACTTCTGGATATCAAAGCTGAAACTAAACAATCTATAGTCACAAGTCTCTCAACCCTTGGGAAGGATGGTGATGATGATTCTGCCCTAAAAATTAAAGACGGTGGAAATGAGGATAAATTAGCCGAGTTGGCTGGTCCAGCCTCTTCTGCCGGCCATCCTGAACAAGTTTCCTCTTCTGACAAAGATGATGTCAATGACAAAAGTAATGATGTCAGTATTCAGGATATGTGCTGTAATGGGGATGATCAGAATGTTGGGGTCAATAATAATGATGGTGGTAAGGAGGGTGAATTGGGTACTGATGAAGCTTTGGAGCTTCAAGATATGTGCTGTGATGTTGATGACAAGAATGAAAATAAGGAGGGTGAATCTGGTACTAATGACTTGGAAACTAAGGATGATGAAGCTTTGGAACTTACTGAAGTCATGAGTTTTCAAGATATCTGCTGTGATGGTGATGATAAGAATGACAGCAAAGATAAAAATGATGACGTGGAAACGGCTGATGAAGCTACGGAACTTACAGATGTCCCTCAAACTTGTTATTGTACAAAACTAGTGTAGATTTTCCCTGTAAAGAGCGCGATCGAGGTGATGTTGATGGCATTTGATCATCCAAGGTGTACAGCAATTAGGTGAGTCGGGTTCCTTTCTAGGAAATTCCTTTTATCAAATTTTAGCCGTTTCAGAGTCCCTTGTAAGCGGATTACATCTTGCTTATGTTTCCTGTTGTAATGTTATGGTGAACGTCGACTGATCAAGTGTGTTGCAAATTTCTCTGTTTTTGGAGGCTAGAGTAAATGAATTGGAAGGTAATATTCCATTTCTTGAGTTATTAATATTTTGAAAATGAATCATAATTAGGCTGAAACATTTTGGTGTTAAACTAAAAGAATTTTGTGTATTAATTATTATACATGTTTACATGGAGTTTTAACCAGTTGAAAAGACTAGTCCTACGTATATATATATATATATATGTATATTCTGTAAGCTAGCTATAGTCTTAACCATTTATTCCCATCAATGAACTCCATATCGAGAAACGGCCTGGCGTCCTGAATCGCGAAAGACTTTGCCCATGCCACTCGCCCTGTTGTGTTTGCTCCCTTCCCGTTGCACTGGAATTCACCAAACAATGCCGTCCTGACAAACCAAAACCAAAACCAAAACCAAAACCAAATCTTGTTACTCTGAATATTTTGAAAAGGTTAATAATGAATTCATGGGTTGATATACATACTTTTGCCTTTGTGGGTCACCCCAGTCACTCCATCCTTCTGGTGCTATGATATCATCAATGTTACAGTATGAATATATTGTTCTTGAGTATGGCCCCCATGCTCTCCCCAGGTAGATCATCCCACTTCCATTGATTGTACAGTTTAGGAACGAAAACCCTGTATTTTCTTCAGGTGTGTTCCTGTGATGTGCTGCGATTGCACCTGACCGATTGGCTATTGAACGAAGAACTGAATTCTGTTTTGCATTTTGTCTGGTTTATTCAGTATCATCAAAACTCTAATTCTGTTGCTATTCAGTATCATCAAAACTCAAAAGGGATTTGTTTGGATTTAGAATAATTACCTGATATAATGATCTTGCATTGCCAAAAATGAAATCAACTGATCCTTGGATGAGGCATTGGTAAAAATAGTGTGAACCAGTTTCATCCAAGAGGGTATCTTGAGCACCAAGTATATTAACTTTGTAAAACATGGCTCTTTCGGCTGATACTCTCAGTGCCACTGCTTGCATCCCTAACCCACCTGGAAATGCCACTACTGTATTCTGCAACCATCACAGACACAGGTTAGTAACCTCTTAGGCTCCGTTTGGTAGGGCGTAAAACGTTTTCATGGTAAACGATTTTCCACTTTTCAATCATTTTACGTTGTTTGGTTGGGTAAGGGATGGAAAAAACCATTTTCCATGACTCCCTTAAAGGTGGAAAACTCTTTTGCATTTGAAAGAGAGGGAAACCAGTTTTCCACCAATGTGCCTTTTTTTTGGTTGGGGATGAAGTTGAACAACATACCTCAAAAGTAATCTCAGATGCACAAAAGTAATCAGAGTATATGGTGATTGTAGCTGAACCAAAAGTTCCAAGTTCAACTCCATTGCTGTTCTTATCAGAAGCTTTATTGTTCCATGTAATTACAGTATTAGAACCCTCATTTTCTGTCCCAATCAAGGATATGTATGGCTTCGAGCTTGGTACGACTACCCTCTCCCTGCAAAAATACAGAAACAATTCTCAAAATTATAATTGTCCTGTATACATTCGCATGACGCTCGTTCTGTATGATGGATCATGATTTACAGTAACCCGATGGTAAAGATGGTTGTGGGCCGGGCCGGGCCGGGCCGTGCTTCGTGCCGAGCCCACGGGTCGTGGGCCTAACCGTGTCCGGCCTGCGCTAGGCCCACGTTGTTTCGTGCCGGGCCGGGCCGAAAAGTTAAAAATAAGGCCCAAGCCCACGTGCTTTCGTGCCGTGCCGGGCCCGGCCCGTCGTGCCTAAGGCTAATAGCCTAATTTGACTAAATTTAACGTGCTTTGTCGTGCCGGGAACGAGTCGTGCTTTTTACAAAAAATAAGGCCCACGGCCCGCGACTTCGTGCTCGTGTCGGGCCGTGCTTTTTGCATGCTCGTGTCGGGCCGGGTTTTTTTCGTGGCGGGTCGGGCCGGGCCCACAGCCATCTTTAACCCGACCTAGTTTCCGGTTAGAAAAAAATAAATAAGAGAGTAAATAAATAAAAGGTCCAAGTAACTGTCACGTGGTAAACACCCACGTAGCTCCAAAATTACGACTCGAATACTAAAACTGCCAACTCACTAACCGCAGGAAATCTAGAGAGAGAGAAAAACGCACAAAACAATTAACACAGAAAACACTGCAAATATCATTACAAAATCTAACAAATTACCTGTAAATTCCAGGAAGTATAAGAATCCTAAATCTCTGAGAATTTCCAAAAGGCACCATATCAACAGCACCTTGAACTGTAATCGAATCCCCTGTTTTTCCACTTTGATCAACCACTATTATCCCACTATCATTCCAATTTCTCTTCCCTTTAATCTCAGTTTTAGACACTGAATCCCTGAATTCATCCACCTTTATATCATCCCATGTTATGTAATTATAATCTCTGCTGTAATTTTTGCTTAAATTTTGAGAAATTCCCAACTGAACTAAAATACCCAGAAAACAGAGTATCTGTAATTTTTGGAGCAACATGGCTCAAATTATCGGGTTTTGGGAAGCTAAATTTTTGTGGGTTATTGCTAAACTCGAGCGATTTGATGAAATCTGAAGTGGGTATTGATGGTTTTGATGGGAATGTGAAAGAGGTGAGAGAATTTATTACTTGGAGCGTCTAGTGTGTGTGACACTTCGGTGGTAATCTAAATTGATTTTGAGTGTAAATGTTTGCTAATTTATACTATTTCTTGTGATTAATTTTGGGATAAATTTGATTAAAAATGGGTGTCATAAAAAGAGTGTTAAAATTATTTAAACCCCTAAATTATATTTTGGGTAAGAAGTTGAGAATTTGCATTGTTAGAAATGTTTGGGAAAAGTTTTGGGAATAAATAAAAATGAGTAGTTAAGAAAGTGAGGTGAAACTTGAGAGCAAAGAAAACGGTTTAAATTTTTTTAATTTTTAATTAATTTAAAGGTATTATTAATGTTTTTTTAGAATGTGATTGATTTTTTCGAGATAGCTAAAGAAAGATAGAGCGGATATTTTATTAAGGTAAATTGATTTCCGTTAAAGTTATTGGGTTAGTTATCGAAGAAGAAGCTTGAAAGAGTTGGAATAACTACCTTAAATAGTTAATATTAATGTTTGTTATGGTTTCATTCATATGGTAAGAGCCTATAGAATAATGGAGTGAGGCAAATAGGCATGGAAAATATGGGAATTTTTATGTGAGCAAGCACTATGCCGTTGTACTTGCCCATTTTATGGGTTTTAAGTATCTTAAAATGTTTGTATATGATCACATTTTTGATGCATTTACAACCTAGACTTCTATACATAGTCTTCACTCTAATGACAATTCCAAAAAGGGTAGGGTAGGAATACACTTATATGGAGTAGTTTTAGGTAGAATTCACTTTATGTATGTGTTTGTAGGAGGAAAAGTGTATTCTATAAGAATTGAGTTCTTAACGGCTTCACACCCTATAAAGGAGAATGATTGACCTTTTTTCTTTTATTATCGTCGTGTTACTTGTTAGTATTGTTTTGTGAATTTATAACTATACGCAAGTACATTTCTTTTGTCACACTTAAAGAGTACTTTTTTTTTCTTCTTCTAGATATTAGCTCAAAAAATATTCTTAATACAAAAAAAAAAGAGGTTATTTTTCCATCATGGCTTGTTCACATAATATGTTATTAGTATTTTTCTTAAGAATATAATTTGGCTTGATATATATCTCACTGGTCACTAACTAGATTTTTTTTTTACGTATAGCACACCCGGTTCACCGGAGCTTAGCTCCGACTACATCCGGATCCGACCCGAGTCGCACACCTTGCTTATGGTGGGTGAGTCTCCCAACAAGAATTTCTGCATACGACGAGGCTCGAACCCGAGACCTCCCTTAAGCGACATCAAGCTGCTTACCACTTAAGCCAACTCTATGTTGGTTCCTAACTAGAATCAATGTGTACATTTTTCGATTTTTTGTGTCCAACGAGTAAACATTTGAGTTCGTTGTAACTAGCCACTAGGACACAAAGTTAGCGCAATGGTTGCTAAGTGGAGAGGAAGTTGTGTACATAATTGGTGCATACATTTTTACGGCTTTGAAACACGGTCAATTGCTCTGAGCAAACATCTTATGCCTTAGCTCATGAGCTTTTTTATTTCATTTTATTTTATGTGAGTGCACCTTATTTTTTCAGGACAAGTATAATAAATTAATTTTGATTTCTTATCACATATAGGAATTACTTGAGTTTGTGAGTACGTTTGTGTGTGGTGTACGAGTAGGGATGGCAATTAGAGATGGCAACGGGTTCAGGACCCTACCCTGACCCTGTCAGACCCTATCGTAAAATTAGGGTATGGGTCTTAATTTTCTAGACCTTATAGGGTAAGGTTAGGGTATGGGTATATGATGTATCGAATAGGGTAGGGTAAGGGTCTAACTTTTTCAGACCCTTACCTTACCCAGACCCTACCCATAGACCCTTAAGATCCATACCCTACCCAGACCCTAAACTAAACCCGCTCAAATTTCATTAAATAAATATAAAAATAACACAAAACCTTAAGGCAATGCACAAAATCACATTTACTCCTCTAACAACTATCCAACACTACCACTCACTAGTCAAAAAAACCTCTAACATTGACATTGTGTACTTGAGAACCTGAGATTTTTTTTTAATTCGTGACCTTAGTACATTAAATTGTAATATGTTTAAGGGAATACAAGGATGATTTGGGGCACTAGGATTTATTTGTTTTAAAATGTCAAATTAATCGTGTGTCTTGTATTTTTTTTGTGCATTACATATGGTTGGATATAAAAAAATTGAAAAAAGTTATAGAAAAAATAGGCAATACGGACCCGCTCCGGACCCTAGACCCTACCCATACCCTACTGGACCCATAGGGTCCGGGTAAGGGTCTTGTAATTCTAGACCCTATAGGGTAAGGGTAGGGTATGGGTATAGGTCAAAAAATTAGGGTCCGGGTCCGGGTATTGCTAGACCCTACCCAGACCCTACCCATTGCCATTCCTAATGGCAATTCAGTCCGAGTCCGACCCGAGTTCGAGCCGATCCGAAGAAAAAGGTCCGATCCAAGTCCGCCAAACAAAAGTCCGACTCCGAATCCGACAAAAAAAGTCCGACTCCGAATAGGAGCCGGGTCGAATTCGGATGTTGTGTAGGATCCGACAGAATTCGACCCGAGAAATAATGCATCTATTGTGGAACGGAGGAAGTATAATTCATGTTCATCGTACAAAATAATAATGTAGATGGAATTTGATCTTTAGCCTTTGTCACAGTTGGACGCTTAGGCCTTAAAAGATCAGATACCAAAGTTTTGCAGGCCCGTTCTTACATACAACACGGTCCAACAAATAACATTTTTTTATTTTTTATTCCAAATTATTTTCAAAAAAAAAAAAGAGAAAATACTTTTGGATAACATAACCCTGTAAAATCATAGCAGTAGTCTACAGAACCAAGGCAGGAGGAAGAGAAGAGAAAAGATAGAGGCTTGTTTGGGTGACAACAATGGCGACTTCTTCAATTTCTGCTGCACTATTATCTCCCCTCACACTTCGCAATGCATCTTCCTCATCAACCAAACAAGACTTTTCCACCCTCTCTTCTTTAAACCTCAGAAGAACCCTAACTCCTACCTTACAATCGGGACACACCTTATCCAACTCCTCTAATTTCGCAACTTTTGCTGCCCCTGGAGCTTTGGAGGTTCTGGAAACTTCCCCTGATTCATTTGAGGTCAGTTTTTCTGTTTAATTTCAGGCATTTTATTGTTATTTTTCAGTGAGGAACTAGCCTTTGTATTAATTTCTTGGTCTTGCTGAATTTGTTAATAAAGTAATTTGCGTTTAATTTGAGATGGGTACATCTTAAATTGTGTAATTTGCACTTTTTGGTGAAATGGGTATAGGATAATTTATTGGTTTTGGATAATTGGATGATAAATTTGAGATGGGTACATCCTAATTCTGTAATTTGAATAGTTTAGTTTGATGAAATGGGTATATGATTATTTTGGATAATTGGATTATTAATTTTGTTCTGGTGCACTTGTTTTTGGCACGTAATGCTTGGATTAATGTTATTGGGTCATGACTTGTGAGCTTATTGTTGAGAAATTTAGGCTTAATTGCTTAGTCTCTAGATGAAATTAAGTTATCACCGGGAGATTTTGTGCCTGTGCTACATTTTTTGATGTGTGTTTCGATATACGAAGTGTTTGTTTGAATCAAAGGTTGAACAATGTGGTTGTTGGAAGATATGATTGAGAATTTGAGATAGGTGCATAAACTCTCAAGTGGGTAATTTACACTTTATATAGGTCGTTGCTTGGTGTGTATATCCGCTCGTGTGTACGCGTTTTAGCTACATTGTGATTTCCTAGTATTTTGGTTTCAGCATGCAATGAGCCCATGAGAATTGGCAGAATACAGTGTTTTGTTTTTGGTTCAATTTGCTATTCCCAGGTGTGACATATTGAGATATTTCTTAGGTTGTGCTGTTTTGTTGAAGGGGAAGATAAAAGTTTGTTTCTTCTTTTCTTATGGTTGTTCTGTGGTGTTGTGTAGGATGGTTCTGAGACTTCAAAAATCAGCATTGCTGCAGACTCTGATCAGGTATTCAGCTTTTCTTCCCTTGATCGATATGCTTACTGTTAGAGAGTCAAATTAGCTCAAAATTTTGTAAGCACCGTATGAAGTACAAACCCAAGTGGAAACTATTCCCATCTATGTTCCTTGAACCACGAAGAGTCATATACGTTAAGGAGTTGGCCTATTCCCCCTCAATATCCATCACTTTCACTGGAAAGTTATATGGATAGTACAAACTTCAGACCTTGCTATTTCTTAGCACTAGATTTAAACGTTTGATGCATATTTTGAAAATGAGGTTGGCCTATCTTTCTTGCCGAACTGTCACTGGAAGTGGGAACTTCTTTACTGCTACTTCAAGGATGAGTCTCTAACTATCTGTACTTAAACTGTACTTAAATAGTGACGAAAAAGTTGTATTTTGGATGCAAAAATTTCACAAACTTATGATAAGTTTATTTGCACTTTCAGATGGCTCCAAAGCAGAAGATACGAATAAAACTGAGATCCTACTGGGTTCCCTTGATAGAGGACTCTTGCAAACAGATAATGGATGCTGCAAGGACAACAAATGCAAAAATCATGGGACCTGTACCATTGCCTACAAAGAAGAGGATATACTGTGTACTCAAGTCACCTCATGTGCACAAGGATGCTCGATTTCACTTTGAGATCCGAACTCATCAACGCCTCATTGACATATTGTACCCAACTGCCCAGACAATCGACTCTTTGATGCAGCTAGATCTCCCTGCAGGTGTAGATGTGGAAGTTAAGCTCTAAAGATCCATCTCGGGTAACAACTGTTCACTCATCAGTCTTCTTGTTGATATGAGTAACTGAAAGGACCACTTTTTTTACGCAATTTAGAAGGTGGACCATGGTGCACATAGAGCATGGTGCACCTTAAGAACATTAGTGTATAATTAAAAGAACATCTGGTTACGTAAAAAGAACATCGACATATATTTTTTTATATTTTTAATAAATTGTGATTTTTTATAACAAAAAAGTAAAACATTATATTGCATGTTCTTTTGTCGTAGTGTCATGTTCTTTTGTTTATGCACATGTGTTCTTTTGTTTATGCACATGTGTTCTTTTGGTGCACATGGTGCACCATGGTCCATAGTCCACGAATTGCTTTTTTTACTCTTCTTCTTGTTCCAAGTTACCAAAATCATATCCTCTACATTTTCTTGTTAATGTGTCAAACATAGTGCACATTTAATTTTCATGTGAATGCTTTACTACGGTCATGTTACGAGTTCTATAAGAAATGTTCAACCTATCATGTTTCTTGAACATTAATTGTTCCTGGAACTAGGAAGATCAGTTGCTCTTTCAAAATAGGCATCTGTTTATTTAACTACTTATTTAGGTTTCTGCAGTTTGCATGCTTAGAATGTTAGATAACCTAGGATGTGAGGCATCGTGAACTTGTTTGTGATCCTCGTGATTCTGATGGCTCGTTCATATGCTTAACTGCATTTAAAATACAATGTTCAACTCCTGAGTGAGATTTTACAAAGGCTTCCATTGTTTTAATCTTGTTGATTGAGTTTTGCTGTTAAGACTGACGTTGTTTTCTTTCTCAGGAGCTGTAAAAACTGTTAGATGTCGGTGGTTGCAGACGAAGATCTAATAGCCAGTGTTGATGGATGTCGTGTGTGTTATAATTTGCATAATTTAAGTTTAGTTTTGTTCATTTTCCCAACTTTTGCGAGCTGTCTGTTCATCAAAGGCACAAAAAGAAGCCCCTTGCAATCTGTATAATTGCTTATATGCTTGTAAAAGCTGCTAGTTCAATGAAAATATGGGAAAGAATGCAATTGAATTGTATAAACCTTATAAATTTTTTGAATTAGTAAGAACTCTATCACAAAATTTCTGAATTAATGACAACTTTTATCACGACTTCACGAGTATTCTTACTTGTAGAAGCTATCAACACCACCAAGTTGATTACATAAAGACTCGGGATTTAGTTCAACAAAATGAGTTTTTCAAGAAAACGGTTAAAATGACATTTAAGAGCCGAAATCAGACCAATGTTGGAGATTTTCAGGACCCGGTTTTGATTTTTGAAGCCTTAAGTGAAGTTGGTATAAGGTAGTTTGAAAACATCAATACTGACTAGTTTGTCATATAAAGGCTCGGAACGACCTTGATTCAACAAAATGAGTTTTGGAATAAAAAAACGGTTAAAATGACATTTAAGAGTCGAAATAGATGGTTCTAACCACCAATAAACCTCTAAGGATTTCATAGAGTTTTTATATGAAGCATTCGGGCATCTAGAATATCCGGGCCTAAGAATGTCAAAAATGTCCCACTATCAAGGACCCGGTTTCAAAAACATAACTGAAGTCGATTAGTATTTTGGAGAGTTATATAAGGTAGGAAGAAACCATCCGCACATAAATGGTTGGAAGGACCTCGATTTAAAAAAAAAAAATTGGAATAGAAAAAAGGGAAAAATGATTTACCTCTAGTTTTAACTTTTAAGCACTAGGTCTAGACCATGTTCTTTTGACCTTCAATTCAGTTCAGTTCAAAAGAGCGGATTTGTGTTCATCTTTGTTTTAATAATCTTCTTTTATTATTTTACTAGATTTTAGCTCGTGCAATGCACGGTTTCTATTAAATTGTTAAGTTAAATAAATTCTTGTATATCGCAACTGCTATATTTTATATATTATATTAGATTAGTTTTTGATTTAGGATTGAATTTCATTTAGAATTATTTTTTAATTATTAGAGTATTTGATTTTGGATGAACTTGCATATGAGAAATATTAATAATTAATTAATAAAAATATCTATGTGGCACCTACGTGGCACTCGACTTTTTTAATTCAAAAAAAAATCGAAATCTTATTTTTCGTTGACCCAAACCATTAGGTTTACTACGTGGCGCTCTAATATTGGACTAGTGTTTAATTTTGGATTGAATTTTATTATATACGGAGGATTAGTGTTTGATTTTGGATTGAATTTTATTATATACGGAGTATTAGTGTTTGATTTTGGATGTATTTTATTTTAGATTTATTTTTGTAATTATTAAAGTGTTTGATTTTGGAAGGAGTTATATATATTAGTAATTAATTAATTAAAATATTATGTGGTTAATTATATACGTGACACTCGGTTTTTTTAATTCAAAAATAAATTAGAAATCTTATTTTTCATGGGTCAAAACTATTAGATATCCTACGTGGCGCTCTAATAATTCAGCAAATATGCTTTCTTATTTTAGATTAATGTTTGAGTTTGGATGAATTTTATTTTAGATTTATTTTTTAGTTATTAGAGTGTTTGATTTTGGATGGAATTGTATATATATTAGTAATTAATTAATTAATTAAAATATCTATGTGACACCTAATTAATTATCTACGTGGCACTCGATTTTTTTAATTGAAAAATAAATTAGAAATTATTTTTCATTGGCCGAAACTATTAGATTTCCTACGTGGCGCTCTAATAGTTCAGCAAATATGTAGTATATGGATTGGTCAAAATTATTAGGGCATGCTCATTCTATTTTCTCCTCTATCGAATAATAGGCACAACGAACGTAATCTTTACAGTTTCAATATCTCTTGGATAACTGAGTTTCATAATTATAGAAACTAGTTCTACAATCAGTCCAACAATACGATACTGAATACTAATGCCGATTTACAAATAAGTACCAAAAATATTCACTCTTAATCATAGCTTTTGAAAGGCATCCTTGCATAACCATGAGTCTTGAAATAACCTACTCATATAAACAAAACCCGAGTCAGACAGCATACATAAGCTGATAAGCATACAAATACCAGATACGAAGTAATAAGTAACTGATAGATTTATATACTTCCAGAAAAAGCTAACTTAAACTGTACCTGTCAAGTGCCAAGATTAGGAGGCAAAGTCGCCAATGGAGGACCACGCGTATATCTCCATTCCCCACATGCTGAACATTTTTCCTGATTTACGCTATTCTCTAAAGTACAGATTTTACAATACCAGAATTTATACTTGACTGATACATCTTTCGGCTTCAGTGTTTCACAAGCCTCGCATACTGGAGCCAATGGCTGCAAAATTTCCATGATTAACATCATTTCAACACAAGATAGCACATCCGTCCCATAATGTTTGCATGGGCTCACAAACCATTACATACTTAGGAACTAATCAACAACAATAAAACTTTATCATTTTTTCCCATTACCTGTTAGGTCTGTCCAATGTTGTTCATGCATTGTGAAACATACTCATTCTAACTAAGGCTACGTTTCGTTATGGGCAAAAATGATCAACATTGGACAGACCTAACAGGTTATGCATTGTGAAACATTAAGTGTTTATGCTTAACGTACTCATTTTAACTAAGGCTCCGTTTGGTTGTGTAAAATGTTTTCAGTGCAAAAAGATTTTTCTTGGAAAACATTTTTCAAAGGGAAACATAGTTCCAAACTAGTTTTCCTTTGTTTTGTTCCTTAAAAGAAGATGGAGAAGATGGTGAACATTGAGGGGAAGAAGGGAGAGGGAGGTAACTCAGGTAAGGAGGAAAGGTAGAAAAATGATTTCCCTCCCTTTCAAATGGAAAAGACTTTCCACCTTTGAGGGAGTTATGGAAAATTGTTTTCCATCCCTTACTAAACCAAACAACGTAAAATGATTGAAAAAAGGGAAAATTCGTTTTCCATGAAAATGTTTTACACCCTACCAAACGGAACCTAAAAGCAAAAAACACTTGTTCTAGTGGTGTGAGTGTATAAACAGAACAAATTAAGCAAAATTATGAGTGTACCAATTAACTAGATGCAAGATTCCAAAAGCATGCAGGAAATTTACTAAAGAGTCACTCACAGGATTCAACAGAGTACATGTTTCACAAGTCCACACAGCAAACTCGGCATTCTTGTTCCCTGCAGCATGATTAGTTGTCAACCCTGAGGATGAGATGCTCGTCTGTAAAGAAGAACTGGGATGGGAGCCACTAGATCTTTTACTTGAGTTTGTACCTTGAACATCAACTGAGGTATAATTCACATTGTTGCTTAAATCAATTACATTGGTTATCTCACCATTCTGAGACCTTTTCCGAGGTGCTACTCCAGAGTAAACTTCGTTACCATTACTAGCAGATGAACTGGCATGGGAGCCACTGGATCTATTACTTAATTTAGTGCCACGAATATCAACTGAGGTAGAATTTACATCGTTGCTTAAATCAATGAGATTAGTAATATCACTATTCTGAGACCTTTTCCAAGATGCTGCAGCTCCAGAGCATACGTTGTTACCTTTAAAAGCATTTGAACTGGCATGAGAGCCACTGGATCTTTTACTTAATTTTGACCCACGAACATCAACTGAGGTAGAATTTACATTGTTGCTTAAATCAGTGAGATTAGTAATATCACTATTCTGAGACCTTTTCCAAGATGATACAACTCCAGATTTTACGTTGATACCATTAGAGGAATTTGAACTGGCACTAGCAGCAGCTGGCACAACCGTTTCCAAGAGATTAGAATCTCCCAATTCATCAGCATCAAGTCCAGCAGAAGCGGAAGCACACCATATTTCATCCTGTAGTCTCCTTTCGGCTGCCATGGCAGCAGCTTGGCCAGGACTTAATGCAGACATTATGTTTTTGTCACCACCAAGCCGTAAAGGTCCAGATGGTAGAAGGGAATTGAGCCGTTTTCTGTTTTCTGCAGCAGCAAGGGTTGTTTTGCGGAGGGAAGCTAGAGGTGGACGATGAGAGAACCCACCTAAACGTTTTCCAGGAAGATCAAATCCTTCTCCTGTACCAGAGATTCCCTTGGACATCAATTCCTCACATTCCTGCATTAAATGGAAAAAAACACGTAAACGACAAGGAACAAAAGCTAAAATGCTAAACAACCAGTTCAATATAATGGCTTCCTTTCCAGCTTTGGGTAAACTAAATAAAACTATTCTGCTCGAATTATACACATGCCATATATATTACAGAGTTTCCAAGTAATAAGCCACTTTATCCACCCTGACTTCCCGAGGGGATCAGCAATTCCTTTAATGAATGTCTTGTAACTAAGCAATAAGGTGAAATTTGAATGAATGAACAGATTATTATGCTCAAAGCACCCTGACAGAGATGCAATCAGTCTTGATGCCAAAGCTTGTGTTTCCGTAAAGAAATGTCCTCCGTTGTCAAGTCACACATACAAAATCAAACACTACCACTTTTCAACTGTCACAAAATTCAGACTGAATTTAAACTTGGCTGACCTTTCTAAGCTGATCCCATAGCTGATAGAAGCTGGCATTATGAGGACCATGGGCATTATGGCAAAGCTCATGAAGCATTGTATCTAGCACTTCATGAAATGAGTAGAACTCCAACTCCCTGTCAGGCCTCCGTAGCCTCAACTTCACCTCTATCCCACGCCCAACATTTAATCCAAGAAGTTCCTTCCTCTTGGGGCTGCAAGGACAGCAAATGAACTTATATCAAGTCCATGAAATGCTAATTTAAAGAAACTAGATAGTCGGACAAAATCAAACGATTTACTAGCACAGGAACATAATTAAATTTACATTGTCTCGATCTGGAAACTAAGCATTAGTGCATTACGTGTTTTTCTTTTTTGATCGGGAAAGAAAACTAGGCAGTTCTTACACAAGAAGAACTACCTAAAATCATCACAGTATTTGTGTACTACAATACTTGGACTCTTCTATTGAACCCAAATAACCCATGAAATAGACATCTTTCATCTTGGATACTCAACTGCATCCCATAGATATCCCAAACCTGGGTACAATAGCATGAGGTTCAGCAGTGAGACAAGACTCAACAGTTCTGTAAATGTACATGTTCTACAAGCTACAACTAAATTCTATATAAGAGTCCAATGTGTCTATATAGCCGGCAAAAATTAGAACTGCAAGACTTCTTACAACAGCAACGGACCATAACTTCAACCAATAAACTAGGAATAAAACACACTGTCGACTGTGTAGCATTTCCTGTTGTCAGTCCTAAGAACTCGAAAGTAAAATCGAAACGAGCAAACCGACAATCACCTAAACAACAATCATGCTTCAACAATCAACCATATGAACATTAGACTTCTTACCTAAAGTTGTGTTCAAAAAGTTGAATAGCATTTTTAGGTCCTTCTTATAGAATGGGGTGCACAATTGCCCGAAGCCTGGCTATGTAAAGTGAGATAAAGTTTGTAGCCCTAAACCCGCAGGTGGGCATGAAGTTAGAAACATCCTAGTTTAGAATAAGAGCAATTGGTAAGCAAGCTTGAAGTAGCTCGCAAATCAGACAACTTGTGGGTGAAGTGGGTCCATAATGTCTACATAAAGGACAGGAACTGGAAGGAGTATTCAGCTCCTGTCAGTTCCAGCTGGGCCTGGTTAACTCAAGGTAAATTCTCCATTAGTACTTGTTATGTAATTATTGCATGGCTGGTGATGCAGGAAAGGTAACAAACCAGGTAAAGGTGGCAGTAGCTTCACATTGTGGATTCTGATAAATGTACAATATGTAATGCTGGTAGTGAAACACACAACTATAAGAAATTGGAAATTTTGATTTTCTGTTTAGCCCCCAAAAAAGACGATTCCTGGCTCCGCCATTGACAGTGCTGAGTGTTTAGGGATAAAAGTTAGTCAAAAAGATGTAGATTTGGGATTAACCGTCAACAAATTTGAAATTTCTTCAAATAAAATCAAACTTGCACTAAAAAACAACTTCAAATATTGAAGAAAAAAAGGTGGAAAGTTGGGAAACATACTACATTTCAGAGAGAACTTTAACCCGCCAATTATGTTTGCGCATAATGGGTTGAACCTGTTTAGCAATGCGCTCGAGAATTTGCTTCGCTTCATCTTGTCGCGGCTTTCGTTTCAGAGCTCTGATTTCCCATACTTTGTTCAGGTCACCCGATTGCATTGTTTTGAATTTTAATTCCAAATTATAAACCCTAATTTTAACGAGTTTTTCCCCTTTTCGGCCTCCGCAGATTTATTTACATTTGGTTTTGGGTTCTAAGATTGACTCAATGATTCGGGTTCATTGCAATTAGGGTTTATTATGATCTGAGTTCGGTGAAATTAGGGTAAAATTGGGGATTTTAGAGGGAGAGAGTTCGTTAAATTTGTTGTAGATGAAGAGGATGAATATGAAGGATGTGGGCGGCAACGATTTGAATAAAACGCACAAAAGTAGCATGTGGAGTTGTGGTTTTGTTTTGTACTCCCTCCGTCCGTTAATACTCGACCCGGTTTGACTGGCACAGAGTTTAAGGGACTTGAATTGACTTATTAGTTTAATAGATAGTGGGTTATTATTTTAATGTAGTTAGTGGGAAATGTGTAAAGGGGTAGAGTATGGGTTGAATTTTTTATTATTTTTTGTATGGAGTAGGGGTAGGTGGGTTAATAAGGGGGAGTGAGAAATAATATAATATTGTTAAATATTTCTATTTTTAGAAACAGGTAAAGTATTAAGGGACGACCCAATAAGAAAAATAGGTCAAGTATTAAGGGACAGAGGGAGTACCTTCTTTTTGTTTTTTTTTTTTCTTGGGACATCAGCTTTAAAGAAAACGAACTAAAATCAAAATGCAATAAGGATTTCGACGCTCCAGCAGCCAATAAGTGGTTTTGTACTTGGTGGATGTACTACTCCACTATTTTGATTTGAATTTTTTTTTACATCGGTTCAAGTTAAGCCAAATTTGAGATCGCTTCGAGTTAAATCGTTAAGACTTAAGAAGTACTCCCTCCGTTTTTTATTGTTGTATCCGTTTTCATTTTTAGCGTTTCATATTGTTGTATCCATTTAGAATCTATTCTATTTTTGGACATACATTTTATCCTAAAATACTCTTACATTTCTATCTAATTACCAAAATACCTAAAGATTCTACCCATATTCCCACATAATTTTCCCCACCCATAATATTTAATTCTTTTCTCTTCCCCATATACCCACTCTCTCACCTCCTTTATCACCCATCATTATCACTCCTATCTCTTACCTTAATTCTTTATTATTTTCTCACTCCTTTATTTATTATAATCTCTTACATTCAATCATTTCTCTTACACCCAATCATTACACTTATACCCATACAAACCAAGATTCCAATTTTCTTAAAAACCACCCCAGATTCCAAATGGATACATCAAAAAGAAATGGAGGGAGTACTCCGTAGTACAATAAAGTAAGCAAAATATTGAATACTTTATATGATGTAGCAACATTCAGCTCCATATATAGCTGTTAAGTTAATACTTCCTTTGTCCCTTAATACTCGATCTGTTTTGACCGGACACGCTTGTCGATGTGCAATTTTGACCACCAATTTCTTTAACTACCTATTATAAAAACTTATAAAAATATTAATATTTTGAAAATATATATTAGGATGAAGCCAACATATATTATATACTACTCCCTCCATTCCTTTTTGTTCTTCCCATTTCCTTTTTTAGCATTTCTTTTTGTTCTTCCCCTACTGAATCTTTACTATTTTTTGCCATAGTTTTTTTACCAATTTACCCTAAGATTCCCCACTATTTACAAAAAATACCCTAAGATTCTACCCTTTCCCACCCACTTTTACCCCACCCACCTTATTTAATTAATTTCCCATCCCCCATAACCCCACCCCACAACCGTCACTTTCACTTCAACCGATTTCTCTCTCTCTCTCTTCATTACCCTCCTCACATTTCTGATTTCTCTCTCTCTCTTCATTATCTTACTATCCCTCTCTCTTCATTTTCTTACTCTCAAGAACATCTGTTCTTGCATTTCCTCCTTCCTCCTCTCACTTTTCTCTCTCTCTCTCCTCCTTCCTCTCTCACTTTTCTCTCTCCTCGTTCAATATCGCCGCCACCACCACCACCACCACAATTCCGCCTCCGGCACCGCCCCCACCACTACGTATTATGGGTTTAGATGGTGAAATTCGACCATGAAAACCCTAGATCTAGAGTTTTCATGGTCGAATTTGACCTCTAAATCTTCAAAATCGTTATATTGAGATCATGTTGGTATGAATTTATTTTTGTGTTCTTATTTCGAATTTTTTGGATTGACTTTTGACGATTTTCTGGGTTATTTTTTGTTGAATTTTTGGATGGTTTTTGTTCGGGATTTTTGGTCGATTTTTTGGGTTTATTTTGGTCGATTTTTTGGGTTTATTTTTGGTCGATTTTTGGTCGATTTTTGGTCGATTTTTTGGGTTTATTTTTGGTCGATTTTTTGGGTCGATTTTCGGGATGGTTATTTTTTGTTGAATTTTTGTGTTCGGTATGTTTTAAATTCTGGGTTATTTTTGGGATGAATTTTGGTTGATTTTTTGGGTTTATTTTGGTCGAATTTTTCGGTTGATTTGGTCGAATTTTTGCCTTGATCTTGGTCGATTTTTGGTTTAATTTTTCTGATTTTTTTGGTCGAATTTTAGGGATGATTTTTGTCGATTTTCTAGGTTGATTTATTGGTGAATTTTTGGGTTGATTTTGGTCGAATTTCTTGTCGCATTTTTGGGTTAATGTGGTCGAATTTTTGCCTCTATCTTGGTCGATTTTTTGGTTGATTTTTTCTGATTTTTTTGGTCTATTTTTTTGTCAGTTTTTTGGATTGAATTTTCTGGGTATGTCGATTTTTTGGAGTTTTTTGTTTTCTGGGTTTGACGATTTTCTGGGTTTTTTGGTTGATTTGTCATTTTCTGGGGTTTTTTTGGTTAATTTTTTGTAAATTTCTTGATTTTTTTTTTTCGAATTTTTGATGATTTTGTTTGTTGATTTTTCTGGTTTGAACTTTTGTTGATTTTCTGGTTAATCTGATGTTTTTTGTATTAATAATAAAATATCTCCCATTTATCTTATTTTTTAAAATATTTTTTCTCTCTCCACTTAATTTTAAATATATAATCTCTTACACCCAATCATTACTCTTACACCCAATCATTACTCACATCCCAATACAAACCAAGATTCAGTTTTCTTAAACCACACCCAACATTCTTTAGGGGAAGAACAAAAGGGAATGGAGGGAGTAACATTTACGAAGTATTTTCATATACTAGAAATAAAATAGGGTCTAATTCACAAGGTTAAGTATTAAAGTATGGAGGGAGTAGTCAAACTCTTTTCATTATACTTAAACTTAGGGATGTCAATGGGGCGGGGCGGATGCGGATGTATGTCCCTCCATCCCCATCCCCACCTAAAATTTTCATCCCCATCCCCGCCCCATCACCCATGGCGGGTACAAAATTCATCCCCATCCCCGCCCCAACGGGTATAAACTAAAATCCATCCCCGCCCCACCACCCAACTGGGTATCCATCCCCGTCTTATCCCCGCCCCATACCCACGCCAATATCCGCCTAATTTTTCTTATTAAGCAAACATTTTCCATATGTACGAAGTAATGAAAGTTAACTTTAGAAAAAAAAACCTTACGACTAAAGAGACACATATAATCGAAAAAATACCCGTCATAACAAAAAAAATCTAAACAAAAAACTTAAAATTCTCACCTAAATTCATATTATCACCTAAACATGCACATAAATACAAACTCACCCCATCGCCCATGGCGGGTATGAAGCGGGGCGAGTGGGGATGGGGCGGGGCGGGCGGGGATGGGGCGGGTTCAACACAAAATCCACACCCGCCCCATCACCCATGGCGGGTACAATTTCTATACCCATCCCCGCCCCATCACCCGCCAAACCTACCTCCATCCCCGCCTACTTGGGGCGGATGCAGGGCGGGTCTCCCACGAAACCCGCCCCACTGACATCCCTACTTAAACTAAATTAGGACCAAAATCTAACCAAAATTAGATTACATAGATTCTTGTAACATTATGATACTCCGTATTAGTTTTAATTTTTTATAATATATGTGAGGTGGACCCCTCCGAAAAAAAAAGTAAGGTGTTTGATTACCTTAACCTACCATATTCGACAATATCATATTTTTGTTTGTCATAGGAAATACTTGTATATACTTTAGAGCAGGGGCGAAGCTAGACTCAGTAATGAAGGGGGGCCAATTTTACATATTGTAGTACGTATTAATTCTGATTGATCATCCTAATATTTACTCCTTAATTGTTAAAAAATCAAACATAACATAAGATTATAAAAACATAGACATTTGTTAGGGATAAATAAGCTTCGTAAATTGACCTTAGTTAATACTCCCTCCGTTTCTTATTGTTGTATCCGTTTCCATTTTAAGCGTTTCATATTGTTGTATCCATTTAGAATCTATTCTATTTTTGAACATACATTTTATCCTAAAATATCCTTACATTTCTATCTAATTACCAAAATACCTAAAGATTCTATCCATATTCCCACCTAATTTTCTCCACCCATAATATTTAATTCTTTTCCCTTCCCCACATACCCACTCTCTCACCTCCTTTATCACCCATCATGATCACTTCTCTCTCTTACCTTATTTCTTTATTATTTTCTCACTCCTTTATTTATTATAATCTCTTACACCCAATCATTTCTCTTACACCCAATCATTACACTTATACCCATACAAACCAAAATTCCAATTTTCTTAAAAACCACTCCAGATTCCAAATGGATACATAAAAAAGAAATGGAGGGAGTACAAAATAATGCTAAAGAAAACCAGTAAGAATTTAAAAACCAAACTCATAGGGGGTAAAAATTACGTATGTTATAATGCAAAGTATATGGAATAATAACATAGTCCACTTTTTAGCTTGTTTTTTTTAGGGAGGCCCACCTTTTAGTACTACAGTAGTATTATTTATTTAGCATTTTAATTATGCTTTATCTTTTAGCAGGGGCCATACATTATTTTTACACTAAAAACTCTTGTTATGTCAGCAATAGAGTACTACATTGGCTTACTTTTTATTGGTAAAGCAGAAACTTGAGGGGGGCCATGGCCTACTTAGGCCCCATGTAACGCCCCGACCTCTAAATCACTTATTAAAACATAATAAGCAGCGGAATTAACCTAATTTGGTCGGGACATTACCTGCCGTAATTCCGTCTTGGAAATTACAAGGCAACATCATACATAAGCCATAAAAAAAAAAACTCCAATTTAATATAATAATCCTCTATATTCTCAAAATAAAAGTACATAACTTACTAAAAGTCTTTAATTAAACTATTATAACTTTAAGCATAAACTAGGTGAATTTTATTAAAGTGAAATTCCTCGCCTCTACTCGTTTCCATCGATCCCCGCAGTACCTAAAATGGAAAACAAAACGGTGAACCGAAGACTCAGTAACGACTACCCTAGCAACGTAAATTCATTTCAACTCATTTTATTTAATAACACAGGGAGAATAGAATAAGTAAAACATTTAATAAAACATCATATTCAATTCATTCATAATCTTTTAATGAAAACATCATTCATAAACTTTTAATTAACATGCTAGTTGTCGGCAAGTACGAACCGTGAAGGAATTCTCCACTGGGCCTGGGCCCATAAGAGCCTGGGCTCATCGTAATATGGGGCCTGGGCCCTGAGCCTGGGCTCATAAACCATGGGAGCCTGGGCTCGTGATCCATGGGTGGACAGGTGTCCGTGGTGCATGCATGACCGGTAGATAGGAAGATGGTAGTTTATATAACGCCAGACAAACCAGGTCTTTCACTTTCATTTATCATGTTTTATGTATTTTTACCAAGCCTTAGCTTGTATTTCAGTTGAAATAACATAACTCATTTTATATCATAAAACATCATTTAGATCCTGGGATCCATAAAACATCATTTCATTCAACGCATCATATAAACATCATTTTATGAGAAAACTCAATCAAATCATATTATAAAGAATAATTCAAACAAATCATAATTCATTCCCACAATCCATAAAACATGTCAAAACATTTAATCATAAATCCAATCATAACGTCATAATTTCATAATACATTTATAAGGGGATTGCGGGTACTAGCAATAGCCGTTACCTCAACCGTAGTTTTATATTTCCCGTCTGATGGATCGTTCTTCCTGAGCTCCAAGTCCGATTTCTTTCAGAATATTAAATTTATTGAATTAGTATTAAACGATAAATAATCTAAAATTAATATTTTATAAAATCGTAAATTTTATAAGTAATGAATTTATAAATAACGAATTTTAATAAAACATAATTTCGGAATTTAACGAAATATTATTATTAATCGAATCTTCGATCAAAATACATAAATTCCATAAATCAGGTTACATGCAAATATTAATTAAATTCCGTTTTTGATAAATAAAACTAGTAACTTATTTTCGTAAAATCGATAATAAAACCTGAAAAATAATAAACATTTTATTAGTAAATAATCAAAAATCAATAATTTATAAATAACGAATTTTAATTAAAGATATAATTTCATAATTTAACGAAAATATTATTAAACGAAATTTCAATCGAAATACTTATATATATTCCATAAATCGATTTTCATGAAAATAATATTTAAATTTCACTTTGTTAAATAAGGTAGTAATTAGTAGAATCGATATTCGATAATTAAATCTGAAAAATAGTAACAATTAATAAATATTTATATCATAAAAATTTTACCACATAAAAATTAATAATTAGACAATTCTGAAATTGACTCTTTAGTTTTCAACTTATCCAAAAGCCCAAATTGAAATGGCCCAACTCTATTATAGGTTTAAGGAAAACCAAAGTTTCAAAAGGAAACTTGGTTTGGTTTTCTGGAAAGAAAGGCGTCAAACAGGGGAGGGGGTGCTCGAGACAGAAGCGCAAGAAGAGGAGGAGAGGAGAGGAGGGAGGGCGGCTGATCTGGGCGGCGCAACCACGCAAACCCGCGCCAGAGGCGAAGGTGGTGGTGGTTGTTTGCGGCGGCGCGAGGAGAAAGGGGAACGGGTGCGTGAACAGGGGAGGCACGAAGGGGAGGAGAGAGATAGGGGAGGAATAAGGTGGCTGGGCTGGGCGGCGCATCACCGCGAACCGCGCCTGGAGGCGACGGTGGTGGTGGTTCACGGCGTCAGAACACGAGGGAAGGGGAAAAGGATGGTCGAACCAAGGAGGGGAAAACAGGGGAGTTTGAGAGGCGGTTCTGGGCTGAGGCAGGGCGGCTCGCCGGGTTATTTTTGGGCGGAGGTTTAATTTGAGGGGTGGTGAGGTGATTGCGTTGTGGTGGTGGGATGGTGGTGGCTGCGATAGGGGAAGAGACCGAGTGAAACAGGGGAGGGCAGGGGAGTTGCGTAGGAAAGGAGAGGGAGTACGGTGGGGTACGGTGGTGCTGGGGGGCAACGGCGGTTAGGGTGGTTGAGGTGGTTGTCAGAGGTGGTAGACAGTGGTTGTCGATGGTTGAGGTGGTGGTCGGACGGTGGATGTTGGCGGTGGTGATTCGAGTCATAGAAGAACAAGGAGAGTGAGATTGGTTTTTGTGTTTTGGTTGAGTTATTGAAATTGAATTGGAAATTCTGATTTTTGTAAGGAGGTAGAGTGATGAAGAAGGAGAAATCCTTGGTCTCCAAGGCAAGAATTTGGACTGATTTCAAATAAAAGAGGGAATGAAACATACGTGGAAAGTAGGAGGAAGAAGATAAATGGAATTTTGCTCCTCCAAGGGCATTTTCGTAATTTCACATTATTGGACTAAAATTCAGAAATTTTGTTGCTATTTTAGGAAACTACTAAAAATAGAAATGTTTAGCTAAATTAATTCTTTATAAAATTAAAAATAATAATAAATATCGTTAACGAAAAATAAATTTAGTTTCCGATTAAAAATAAGAACGTTAAATAATTACTTTAGTTTCCGAATAAAATAAATTTAGAAATCCGGAAAATAATTAAAATTTAAAAAGTTCGTTAAGCTCGTAAATATGAAAATTAAATTATAAACTGAAAAATAAATCGTGTAGCAATGTTAAAAATTCAAGCGAAATAAAACTTCGTTATTAAATTAAAGTTCTAATTTAGGATTTAAAACGATTTTAAGCTAAATAAAAATAATTAAGCATAATTAATCGAGTTTTAAAAATTCGGGGTATTACACCCCAATGGCGCTTTGCCTCTGCTTCAGAGTGTCTAATTAGGTCGAGACATATCAAATAGTAACACATTTTTAATTGATAAAATTGTTAGGTTATGACAAATATTAACAATATATTTCATGCGGAAAAACCATAAAGCCAGGAATTAATCCAAATTAATTGTCACATAGTCAATTGACATAATTAGGATACATAATATGTGATGCGTGCCTTCCCGCCTAGCTGTCCCGAACCGAACAAGAACAAGTTTAGGACTCCAAATGTCACCCCTCCGTAGATAGTTTACAGCACGTTCGGATCCGCCTTAGATTCAATTAACTAGAATATTATCTAAGGTTTTATGTTTATTCGGAAAGCTTAATTATTAATTTAGGCAAATTATTAAATTCTTTCTTGAACTTAATCTATGTGAATACTTATTGAATTGTGTTATAAATTGTGATTATGAGCCACACACTTATAGGGTGGAAATAACGGAATTAGAATTCTACTAGGATTCCAATAACTAAATCCATTAGGATTCTAGTTAAATTATATCATTAGAATTTAATGTTTAATCAAACACTTACGTATTTCAGATTTAACAAATTATCTAATTTGAGTAGAATTAGGAAAACGAGATTTTACTTCTCCAGGAAGTAACCTAGCCGAACAAGGCAACGCGTGGCCCTTGAGCACACGCTGCCGTGCAGCCCGCAGCTTGCTGCTCGCAAGCCCACGAGGCTGGCTTGCTGCTCACTGGCCCATGGGCGCTGGCTTGCTGCTCGCTGGCCCCATGGCGCTGACTTGCTGCTCGACCCAGTTGCTCGGCGCGCGTGCAGGCTTGCTGGGCGCTGGGCTTGGCTTCGTGCTGGGCCTTGCGTCTATCAAGCTCGTTCATCGATCATTTCGTACGTCGCGCTTCCGATTCGTTTTCCGATTCCGGGATCCATTTCCGATTCGAACAATATTTAATATTTCTGATTCTGGAATTTATTTCCGATTCCGACAATATTTCCGATTCCGGTAATATTTCCGTTTCCGACAATATTTCCGATAATATTTTCCGATACGTACCATGTTTCCGTTTCCGGCAACATCTACGACTTGGATAATATTTATATTTCCGTCACGATCCATATTTCCGTTTCCGGCAATATCATTATTTCCGGAGTATGCTTTATTTTTCCTTTTCAGCTCCCACTCGAACCGAGATCCGTCGTTTCCGAATGTTCATATATAGAGTATTTAATTCACTTAAATACTTGATCCGTTCACGTACTATTGTGTGACCCTACGGGTTCAGTCAAGAGTAAGCTGTGGATTAATATTATTAATTCCACTCGAACTGAAGCGGCCTCTAGCTAGGCATACAACTCACTTGATCTCACTGAATTATTAACTTGCATAATTAATTAATATCGAATCGCATTTATTAGACTTAGCATTGAATGCATATTTGGACCAAGAGCATTATTTCTTTCAAAAATTTTAGTGACACTTACACCTTACAAAATTGTTTTGAGTTTTATTTATTAGAAACTGAATACTTGCATACGAAGTACTCCATATATTATAAACATTGCATACGTCAATAATTGAATACATCCTTATAAATAAGTCATTCAAATCCATAAATATACTAAATTCTGATCATCCAAACTAACTTGATCGGAACTCATTCTCTAAATTTGCATTATTTTCACATGAATGTGGATGCCAACTAGTTTAGTTGGTAAAATCGGTGATACCCAAGAGGCCAAGATCTAGGATCGAGCTTTGTCTACAGCATTTGTCGCCTTGCCTTTTGTGGCTCTCTCTACACCAAAAAAAAGAAGTCACATCAATTATAATTATTCTATCTATTATGAAATTTTGATTAAGAAGTAAAAGACCCATAACGATGTTATTGATGGTTTAGTTTAATCCATGATGTAATAAGTACTCCGTAATCACTTTAATAATTCCTACGGAGTGAGTACACTATAGAGGAAACTTAAGAGGAACAAGAAACCGACAACCGTTTCAACTTTCTAAAGCTGTCCTAGATTGATTGGGATTAATCACTTTAAATCTCAAGCTAATCTTTCTGGTTAAAACCCTCAAACCCAAAACTTGAAACATAATCCAACGAACCTTTTTCTCTCTCCTCCCCAAACTCACTGCTCTTCAGTCTTCACCATGACTCACTAGTCACTACCTCCTCTTTTCTTCTTCATTGATTTATTATTCTTGCAAAAAATCCACAAAAATAAGCGCCCAAAGGGGTAAAGTTTCAGTCTTCAATAATTCTTGTTCATCCCTTTTTGTGGGATTTAATAATTTAATTTCAGAGAGAAAGATTTACGGAGTAATTGAATTGGGTTTTCTTAATTTTTGGGATTTTGAGATCAAATAACGACGAGCGGTCAATAAAAAGCATTGAAAAATGTCAGGAATTGCTGTTGTATTAGATCTAATAAGGAAAAATCCCAACTTTTATTCAACACATACTTTGCATTCGGTTGGGACTTTTTCAGCTAGAGTTGCAGTCTCAGGCGCTGCCGCTTCTGTTTTTGCTTCTTACCCTTTTGGGTTTAGGGCTTTCCTTGGAAGGTAATTTTTTCCAATTGTATTTTTTTAAAATTTAAAAATTAAGATCATATGATGGCTTTTTTGGTTAATTGATGTTGTATATTGGGTTTTTGGTTAATTGATGTTGATATGTCTTGATTTTTATTTTAATTTGCATATTGATTGATATAATACAAACTTTTATCATTTTATGTGAGGCGGTCTTATAGAGAAGACCACATTGGTGTCGTATAAGTTAAACACTTGAACTAATTAGTTAAATACTGAAATCAATTAGTTAAGTAATGGAACTAATTAGTTAAGTAATGGAACTAATTAGTTAAGTACTAGAACTAGCTAGTTAGTTAAGCAATGGAACAAATTAGTTAAGCAATGAAACCAATTAATTAACCAATTAAAGTGGTCTTTCCGGTAAGACGGTCTTACACAAAAGTAGTAGTTGATATAATGAGGTAGGAATATTGGCAATTCAATTTAGAGTAACCAGAGTAAATTGGGTTTTGTGAGTAGTGTGAATGGAGTTGATCAAATGTTCCTGTTTCAGTGTTTCTTTTAAGTTTCCGTGCTTATTTGACTGTAGACTTTGGTTAGCGTTGTTTGTCTTCGAGTAAATTCGAGTTCTATACAGTTAAAGAATATGGATTGGTTTGAATATGGAGATATTTTGGTGTATATCACTGTGTTGTGCTGATATGAGCTAGAAAGTTGTTATCTTTCTCATTACGTCGATTGATTTTACCCCAAAATAAGACGAACTGTTAGACAGTTAGAGTATATTCCTATTTTTGAGATATGTCAAGTGCAAACTAGGTAGGTCGAGGTTATACATGAACTATTCAACATCATGGGTGTTTATTCTCTTATTGACCTGTGCTCTAGTGTTCTAGTTTTCAGCTTCAAGCTGCATTTTGTACCATTCAATGCTTTTAGGCATGTGACTTTTAGCGTAAATGCAAAAGAACCTCAGTATTCTGGTAGAGGATTCAATAGTGGTTATGTATCGTTCCTTTCTCATGTTTACTGTCTACTGGTTTTTTTGTTTTGGGGCTGAAGTGTTTGCTTGAATGCTGCTGTAGTGTAGTGGATGATTTTTTCTTTGGAAAGAAAGTAACTTTAAACCGCGTAGCTGTCAAGAGTTTGGTGCTTCTTCTCTGTTAGGCACACTAATAGCCGTATAAAGGACTTCTTGTATCCAAGTCCAGAGACTTTTAATGCTTTTCTAAGATGTGTGTTTCATAATGGTAGCATGAAACAAGTTGTGAACTTTCTAGCAAAACAAAAATATGTTTCCGTCTTCGTCTTCGTCTTTTGTTTCATTTTTATTGTTGGAAATGTTAAACTGTTCACTGCAGGTTGAATTAAAGCGGTTATCTTTAAATAAATATATGGTTCGGGTTTTATTACTTATGCTTGGCTGTTTATTTTTGATAGATTGCGATTGGATGTGTTATTTATAGGTCCTTTGTTCACATAATGAATTATATATGATGATCTGCAGTGATGACAGAGTTGCTTATTGTGATGCTGGTCCAACATGGGATGAGGATCACATCACTGAGGGTCATGAGGAACACATATACAACATTCCCAAATATGATTTTGAGCCTGAATCCTTTAGCTACGCTGGAAAAGTATATAATACTGAGCTAAAATCACTTTTCTCAGCCTTTCACCCAAAGACATTTGCGATCACAGCCTTGAGATCATTTTCGATGTATTATTTACCACTTTTGGAGCCTCGAGCGGCATTGGAGGACGATGATGAAGATTTCCTTGCTGATAATTCAGAAGACAGACCTTTAGACTTGATTACTCCCTTCCACAAGGCAGTAAGGCAAACTTTGTCCGAGGTTTGTAGTATTTGCCTTATTTTTCCATCAAATTTAACTTTCAGCCACTGGATGTTGATTAAAGAGTTATTTTATGTGAGATTTGGAAACTTTCTCCCTTGTTCTCCTGAATTGTGATGGTACCTGAAATGTATGCACTGATGTTATTTTGAGGGCCTCTTTTGATTATGTCTGTATGACATATATTAGGTTCCAACTATTAGATTTGCAATTGAATTCTATTTTAGCCCGATATAGCCAGAGTGCCATTATTTAAATTTTGACCTTAAAAAACATGTTCAGGCCTTGCATTGAGTTTTGCAGTTTATAATTTCTTATACTCCCTATATCAGGAGAGAATTCCAGTCATGATTTGATACTTTGATAGTGTGTTAAGATTTTACATTGGTTTTTTACAGTTCAAGTTCGTCTTAAGCTAATTAACTAGTATAGCTTCTTTACGTGAAGGGTTTGTTTATTCATATCTCTCCCTGTATTTGATACCCATTGGTGTAATCAAACCTGTTTCTGCATTCACAGCTGTTTATTTATTGATAAGATGTAGTTTATGGTTTTATTGTAATTGTCAACTGGTTGTTGTTTTATTGTATCTTGTATGCACGTTAGATTTTTTTTTCTATGCACGGTCAAATATGTAGTACCATTCATGCAAATACGAGAAGATGAGTTTTTGTCACCCTTATCCCCGTGTTGTCACATTATGATAGTGTAACTTAGGATTGTGTGATGTTGTTAGTGTATATTTGTGTGTGTGTTCCCGCTGTCAGTTCTTCTTCGTTTAGCACTGAGACCATCTGTTTTGCCTTAAATCTCAGAGTACTGTCATTACTACTAGAAGGATATTGGAAAGACTAGCCGTCTCTTCTTTCTCCCAACGAATGGCATGGAAGCTTATC
The DNA here is from genome assembly GCF_020520425.1 of Spinacia oleracea. NCBI lineage: Eukaryota > Viridiplantae > Streptophyta > Magnoliopsida > Caryophyllales > Amaranthaceae > Spinacia > Spinacia oleracea. The sequence goes on from NC_079490.1 coordinate 187,906,175, forward strand.
AAAGGTATGTTGTATGGTTAGTTGATCTTTTGAGAATAAAAAATATGAATTACCCTAAACCCTAAATAAAAAAAATATGAAGAACACTTATTGACATGGCTTTACAATCTGTAGATGCTTCTAAATCTGCCACGCGTAAGGCACAGCGAGGGCTACCGACAACTACTTACATATGCGCTGTTACAACAACAACTGTGAGAGGTGAATCTTCCATCCAAAAAAAAAAGAAAAACATATTCCCTTTTAATTTAGGATTTTTTGTCAAAAAGGACCTTTTATAAGCGTTTTTTTGCGAGAAAGGACCTTTTATGTCAAAATTGGTGAAATGGGACCTAAAATTAAATAATTTTTGTTGACTGGGACCTTTGCCCGGATTCTTGGAGTTGACCCAAGTTTCCGGTATTGACTTTGACATGTGGCAACCGGAAAAGGCCACGTGTCAATATACTCATTTAAAAAAAAAAGTTATTTTTTCCCCAAAATTCCCCCTTTTTTTTTTGACATCAGCGCTTTAAAAATGGTTGATTTCCCACAACCCCCTCATATTTCCCGTCCACCATCACCATTCACCACCGACGAGCCCTCATGCTTCTCTTTTCAACACCGAATTTTCTCTCTCCTCCTTTGCCTCCTTTCTCTAGTGGTTGAGTTTCGACCCTATATATGGTGGTCAATTTTAGCCGGAATTTTCAGATCTGAAACTTTTCCACCATCCTTACCGCCTCGAAACCCTAACTCCAGTCACCGCCCTCTTCCTCCAATCCATCAACACTACCCTCTTTCAGCCTCATACCGTTTTAAGACTAAAAATGGAAACCCGTTTTATTTCTAGACTAAAATAGTTGGGCTTGTTAGTTCAAAAATGGAAAAATGGGGAGAGAGAAAGAGAGGGCTGAGAAGATGTTGAAGCAGAGGAAGTGAAGAAAAATGAAGCAGAGGAAGTACACACATTCTTCCGTTGTTGTATGCTTTGGGTTGAAATTGGCCATTTTCGACAACATAGTTAGAGGGTGTAATCAAATGTTGGAAATTAAGCTTAGTTCCAAGAAAAAGGAGTAAATTAATTAATCAATTCATTAATGGAGCAAAACAATGATGTGAGAATTGTGAGAAATTCTGGGGATGTATTACTTGTGTATGTTAAGAGAAGGTAATATTGCAGGGAAATTTTGGGGAAGGTAAGAGAAGGTAATATTGCAGGAAGAGTACACAAAAAAAAAAGGGAAAATTTGGGGAACAAATATTTTTTTTTTTAAAAAAATGAGTATAAGGACACGTGGCATTTTCCGGTTGCCACGTGTCAAAGTCAATGCCGGAAACTTGGTCAACTCCAAGAATCCGGGCAAAGGTCCCAGTCAACAAAAATTATTTAATTTTAGGTCCCATTTCACCAATTTTGACATAAAAGGTCATTTCTCGCAAAAAAACGCTTATAAAAGGTCCTTTTTGGCAAAAAATCCTTTAATTTACCTTTGAGAGATTGAATTCTGACTTGACCTCTTTTTTTTTCCTTGTTTGGGGGTGGATTTGTGTTCCTATTGGAGCAGCTCATTGTCTAGGAGTGGCAGCATCGTGGATTTTTCAAGTTGGATTAAACATCTGTAAAACCCTGTTACGTCTATTTTGGTACTCTAAGGACGATATAGAAGAAGTGAATAAAACAGAGGAACTTCAACTTCTTGGTAGGAAGATATATGCTGTCACTCTAAAATGCACTTCGTCATTAATCTTTGCTGCTATTGGGGCAGGCCTTGGTGCATCATTGGCACGTGACATTCGTCCTTCTCTTGGTCAATGGCTTGGTAAGAACTCAATTCTACCAACAAACCCCTCACTGGAATTTAATTTTTTTGTTCAATTTTTAAGTACTTTTATCAACTTTCTTCTGTATATAGGTTTTCCATAACAATCTGCGGTCATCCTTACTTTTCATGAAATTTCACAGGTTGTGCTGCAGGAGATATGGCCGGTCCAGTAATTGTAGCACTGTGTTTCGACAAGCTTCTTCTTCCGGAGGCGTAGATTTCTATGGATATTGCTTATCTAGACAAGACAGACTTATTTACTTGCCTCAGTAGCAGATTCAGGTGATTTATACTAGCATTGTTTATGTTTGCAACAAAACCAACGAGTAATCAGCCTCAAGGTTAGTTGGACTGAGGCTCAAGAAACATACATTTTATAACAAAACTTTTAACTCTGTTGATTTAAGCTATATTTTTGGAGTATCCTGAATAAAAACTTCCTTTTATAGATGCTTTCGTTCATATTCAGACATTCTATTTTCTGAAAAGAGTTATTCGCACAATGTGTTAATGTTGATTGTACTTGTAATTCTAAACCTTAACAGCAGAACCAACTTCTATTTAGGTACTCGGTAATATTCTCAAGTGTAGTAATAGCATGGAATTAAAACTTGGCCGTTCCGTTACGTAAAGGCCGTTCTGTAACCTATTTTGGATTTTCCGTTCGGCGAAAACCCGTTACGTTACGGTTTGAAAAAAATCACGTCTTTTTTCTCCCCGCGTCGTCCGTTACGTAACGGTGACTTGCCGCGTTAGGCGTTTTTTTCTCCGTTACACCGTTCTTTTACATATATTGACAAAAAATATTTCTGTAATTAGTTATGTAGTTTATGAAGCATAATATTCTGAGTGCTTATTTGTTCACAGAATATAATACTCACTCATATTAGGATATATTTGGTTATAATGTGTTGATATAATACTTTTTAGACTACAAGTGTAATAATAAGGCTTAGACATGTTAATGTGGTTTTTTTCAAAAAATTCACACCGCGTCAACCGCGATCCGATCTATTCTTCCGTTACAAGCGGTTTCCGTAACAACGCGACCGTTACCGCAAACACGTTTTTTTCTATGAGTAATAGCCAAGTAAAGTTTAGCACGGTGATGTACATGAGATTAATTATCAGATTAAGGTATATAGAGTACAGGGGTTTGTTATAAATAAAACTCCGGGAGACATTTAGGTATAGTGGGTTTACCCTTTGGTCCTATGTTACTTCGACACTTTGGTTGACAGAGGGTGTCGGTGTCGGATCCTCCGACACTTCGACACGACATGACACCCAAATATATAGTGGCTTTGTTTGAAATTTATTACATCTAGAATGTCGGATCCTCCGATCCCTTGTCAGACACGACACCCCAATAAGAGTCTGAGCAACATAGCTGTTTGGTCTTTGTTTGAGTCACTCCCGAGCATTTCGCAGTTGATAGGAGGTGAAAATTTCGGAGTGGAGTAGGTGTATCAAGTATCCCATATCATGACGACAGCAATGACCCCAACTCCCAAAACCACAGCCAAAAACCTATAAAAGGGAGTGTTAACCCCAAGTTTGTTAAGAGGAGTATAGCCCTTAGCCAACAAATGGTTAATTGAAACATACACAAACACCCCACAAGCGATCCCCATGGAAATAGCAAAGATCCAATCAGCCACCGAGCCCTGGGTTGTCTGATCAATAATGATCCCTATAGCAACTCCAATAGGGGTTGATATGGCGAAAGCAAACGCGTATGATGCACAGGAGAGTAATGGCCTGTCAGGGATCATGCGAAGGAGGGCTATCGCCATGGCAATGGCAGCAAATATTTTGTGTAGAGAGATTGTCCAAAGTGCTTTCCAGGCATCTTGTTTGGTTTCAGATACTCCAATTGCTATGCCTTCAAACACTGAGTGGAAGCATAATGCTGTTATTAGGAGGATTGTGTCTCCTACTGAGCTTACTGTTGTTAGCCTTGCATTTACAAACTGGTTTGTGCTATGAATATCATCACCCTGTTTTCGCAATCAAATTAATAATCTTCTTCTTTGCAAAATTAACTTTATTTTGGAACCATCACTTTGTGTTTACCTGAGAATCAAGTCCTGACTTTGACTGCTGGTTCCTGTTTTTCTCATTTGGAATGCCCTCTGTTATAAATAATAAATATATAAATAAAACATCAAAACATTACATTAAAGCTTCAACTTTACCAAGTACTCCATATTTTTTATGACCAAACCTGTCAAGTGTCAACCACACAGGAAGTCGGCTTTTTGTGTGCTCTACTCATTTAGTTCATTAGTTGGAAGAAGTACAAATACATATCAGATGTGTATGAGGAAATACATATCAGAACATAAGACAAAATAGGAAAAAGGACAAAAAAGTAATTAAATGGTACTTTTCTAAACACAAATGGTACTTTTTTTTTTTACAGAATGGTACTTTTTTTTACATGAATGGTACTTCCTTTTTTGTCTTTTAGCTATTTATCTTTTAGTTGATATGTGTCAGATATGCGAAAAAACGAACCCCATTAGTTGTGTGCCAAAATCAACAAAGGGTGTGTCAAAATCAGTTTCTCATACATACATACATATTGCATACATTGCTTAATCAACCACTTACCAACTATTTATGCAATTAGGTTAAACATGTGATTAAGTTGTTAAACTTTTTCCTTTTTCAATGCTGGAATTTCTTAATATTTCACAATTCAAAGCATGATCAAACAACTCGATCTATTCCTTGAATAACAATATCATCAACTAACAACCCAAAATACACCAATTGAGGTTGGCATGAGTGGTTAAGGGCCTCTTGCTCCTTAACCAAGGTCTCTGGTTCGAGCCTTGGGAATGGAAAAATCTCAACTGGGAGGGATACTGCCCATCAAGGTACCCATGCAAACTCCCGCGGGAGACTAGTCCACTCGCTGAAGGCGGTGGGAACTCCTCGTAGTAGAACCAAAAAAAAAAAAAAACTAACAACCCAAAATACGCGTTATTGTTCATATAATTAACACGCCTTTACTCCTAACCAATTAATAACAAAATTCAACGACCCTGTATATATATATATATGTATATATATGTCAAAGGAGACGTATATTATATTATTATAGTCGTGTGTAGACCTGGTTATTGGACAGGGTAGTCCAATGGACATAGGGTTAGGGTCAAGTTAATAGAGCTTTTATTGGGCATGGCTCCTATTGGACAGGCCTTTATTGGACAAGGTCATTATAGGGTCAAAATTATACTACAATTATTTTGAAAATTAAAATAGTAATGATACAAAAAGTGTATAGCTTCGTATTTACTTGTACTTGCACATGGCTCTTTTGTTTTTCATTTTTCATTGCTCGTTTATTGACCCGCCCACTAATGACCCGCGACCCGCTTTTGACCCGCCCATTATCGACCCGCTAAAAATGACCCTTTCAATACCCGACCCTCTTTTGACCCGCACCGACCCTGACCCGCCCCGCCCGATAACCAGGTCTAGTCGTGTGTGTATGTAAAATTGTAAATGTACGCAACCTTACCTTCAATCCGATTATTGGAGAGAGAGCCTGGAGTATTGTTAGTCCCCTTACTAAAAACATACATAATTACACAATCAGCCAACATGGTAACCAAATACCCAGAACAAGCCAACATAAACGCAAATGGATATTCTTTCTTTGTCAAATCTTCAAACGTTTCATTTGCATCACTCAAAAAATGCATTAGCGCTGTGCCTAAGAATACCCCACCAGCAAATTGAGTTCCAAGGACCAAAAACGCGTCGTTCCATTTCAAGAAATATGGGGAAATACCCCCTATGAATGTCCCTACAAATATTATTATAAGGCACCATATTTTCACAAGGATTAATGATTTTTCTCTGAGGTTTGGGTGATCATCAGCATCCGATGGTGTTGATGCTTCGGGATCACCGTGGCTATTTTGGGCTTTGATGCAGGGGATTATGATTACGAGGAGGGTGATGAAGATAAGTAGAGAGAGAAAGTTGGTGCTTTTGTTAGCCATTGGAGGGGAGTTTTAGACAGAGAAATCCCACTCATTTTGGTTGGTTTTATAATAAAAGTCGATCACGTGAGTTTTTGTACTACAAACAAAGAAAGGACAAATGAAGATTAGTGGTAGTACAATCTTTGTTTAGGGGGGATTAGTGAAATGAGGAAATTAACAAGATTATTGTGCCAAATTTCAAATGTAGAAATGGGCAATTAATTTAAATTTGTAAAGTGGGATAATTATTAGTAGTGGGAGGTTTTGGGTAGTATAATCTGTATAAAATACAGGTTAGCTTTTTGGGTCTGTGAACGAAAATACCGACAAGAATATAACAAATCATAAATGGTAGGGTGAGAAAGAGAATTGAATTTTAACTTGGAAGGTATAGAAAACAAAATCATCGGTCTATGTCATATAATTAGGCACGTGTAGTCACACAAGCCAATTCCGTCCGTGTGCCTCGTACCTTAATGTGTCATGCTGAAACAGACAAAGGAAAAGTCGACGTGTAGTGCCATGCTTACCACAGGCTCATGTGGTGTTTGGCCCGGCTTATACCCAACTCTAATTAGTGTAATAGTTAATAATTAATTAGTGAGAGAATTTAAAGATTTAGTTTTGGTAGTACAATGATAAAGAAATTTAGGAAAGAGTACTGCAAAGATAGATATGGGGAGTATTGTATTTGCAAGTTGCCACTTTTGACACCAAATGTTACGTTTCAACGTCAATGTATGCCTTCTAAGAAACTGGGTGATGAATTGATAATGATGTAAGATGGTCAAGGATTCATATTCTAGGTTGATGAAGTTGAAAAGTCTGCGTCAATATTGTAGAAAGAGTACTCCTTACAATAAGTTTATTTTTTATTTATTTTTTTTTGACAAAGGATTCTTAAATGAAATAACGATTACAACCTAAACTAGAAAGCAGTACAACATGCCGCAAACTAAATTACAAGCTTCGGTTATACAACAACTACGGAGGAGAGCAAGCCACCAACATCCCACCTTATATGAACTAAAACCTGCGACACAAACCCCGTTAGAACTTACCTGCTTGTTATCAACAGTAACGTTGACAACATGAACCAGCAAATGCGACCATCCGTTGGAGAACGGAAGAGACCGAGAAATTAAAGCTTTTGCGACGGAATTTTTGACCCGTCGTTATTAGGTTGTCATTAAAAATACAAATTCTTGTAGTGCTGTTTTTTGAGAGACCTGATTTTGAGTCCTACGATAAGCTTAAATTTTGCTTGTTTTTCCTTTTGATTTTTACCCTCTTCCCTCATTTTAGTTTTTTTTTTTTTTTTTTTTTTAATGCCAAACAATCATATGACTTACTCCCTCCATTCCTTTTTGTTGTTCCCCTAAGGAATGTTGGGGGGTTTTTAAGAAATATGGAATCTTGAGTTGTATTGGGATATGAGTAATGATTGGGTGTAAGAATAATGATTGGGTGTAAGAAATTATATATTTAAAATAAAGTGAAGAGAGAGAAAATATTAAAGAAATAAGATAAATGGAAATTAAACCCAGAATTTGTAAGAAATTAAACCCAGAATTTCGAATACTCAGAAGGCCAGAATACCCAGAATATTCAACCAAAATCGACGAACAAATTGTATCCAGAATATTCAACCAAAATCGACGAACAAATTGTACCCAGAATATTCAACCAAAATCGACAAACTATCTTCATCGAAAGCAATCAACCAAGAAAATCGATTTATCAACCCAGAAATCGACAAAATCGACAAATTAACCCAGATTTCAACCAAAATCGAATAAAAAATCGAGCAACATCAACCCAGAATTCAACAAAAATCAACCCAAATTAAACCCAGAAATACGAACAAGTTCAACCCAAATTAAACTGAGAAAATCGAACAACAAATTCAACCCAAATCGAACTATTTCAACCCAGAAAATCGAATAAATTCAACCAAATATCGAGCAAATTCAACCCAAATTCAACACAGAAATGCGAACAATTCCAACCCAAAATCAACCACCAATTGAATTCGACCAAATTTAACCCAAAAATCGACCAAATACAACCCAAAAAATCTGCCAAAAAATCATCGAAAATCAACCGAAAAATTCGACGAAAATCAACCTAAAACTCGACAAAAACCACCCAGAAAATTCGACAAAAAAATACAAAAAAAATTAATACCCACTTGATCCTTACTATCACTCACGATTTTAAGGATTTAGAGGTCAAATTCGACCATGAAAACTCTAGATCTAGAGTTTTTGTAGTCGAATTTCACCATCTAAAGCCATATTTCCGTATTTTACGACTTTAACGGAGAGTGGTGTCGGCGGCGGAGGTTTGGTTGTGGTGGTGGCGGCGACCTCACATCCAAATATGAAGAACAGAGAGATGTTTTGGAGGAGAGAGAGTGAAAAACGTAGAGGAGGAGAGAAACAGGGCAAGAAATGAATAGAGGGAGGGAGAGAGAAAATGAAGGAGAGAGAAAATGAAGAGAGAGAGAGAAATCAGAGAGGTGGGAGAGGGGGGTGAAGTGAATGAGAGAGAATTGAAAGAGACGGGTAGTGGGTGGGGTTATGGGAAATGGGAAAATAATTAAATAAGGGTGGTGGGGAAAAAGATGGTAGAAAAAATGTAGAATCTTAGGATTTTTTGGTAAATAGTGGGGAATCTTAGGGTAAATTGGTAAAAAAACTATGGCCAAAAATAGTAAAGATTCAGTAGGGGAACAACAAAAAGAAACGCCAAAAAAGGAAATGGGAACAACAAAAAGGAATGGAGGGAGTACATCTTAAAAATGGTGATAAATCTTAATTATTTTGTCTAGCTATGTTCTTTCGATCAAATATTAAATCTTTGTACTAATCTTGTTTTAATTAGTTACTTAGCTTAAAATAAAAGCAATTGAACTTGAAAAATTGATCCCAACGAGAGTAGTCTCACAAAAATTTGTACTACAAAGTATTAAGTACGGAGTATTATTTTATTTAATGAGCTTATTTGATCTTATATTTGCAACCTCACCTAATTTTTAATCCGCCACTAATTATGAGATGTCATAAGCAATATCACTTAATACGGGTAATAAAAAACCAGTGCTTCATTATGCATGGCCCGCTAAGTTTAGCACATGCAAATTGACACAGACATATGGTCCGACTATTAGTAAACTGTTTGACGGTATTTTACAAGAGTTTGAATAACTTTCTTTCTATGTGTTCGTAAGTAGGGGTGTTCACTGGTCCAAACCCGGACTGGGAAGATCGAAATTTGATAATTCAAGATTCGAAGACCGGACCGATTATGCTTGGATCAAATCTGAACCGGACCGAGAAAATCGGTTCAAAACCCGAACCCGACCGGTTTGGACCGATTATAGACCTATTTCTATATATTTTTTATTTTTTATAAAAATTATGGTAAAAAAGAAAAAATATACGAAGTATATAAAAAAAACTAATTGTTTAAGGCTTTTTTTGGAAGCTAAAATAAAATATATAACAATATAGTAATATTTACAACATATTAAAGGAGAGAATAATTTTTTTTTAATAGGTTCTAATATATTTTATTAAGGAAAAATCGGGTTTTGGAACCGACCGGACCGAAGACCGGAAATTGAATTTTCTCGACCCGAAGACCAGACCGATTGCCTTCGGTCCGGTCCGGTCTTGGTCGGTCCGGACCAATTTTTACACACCCCTATTCGTAAGAGAAAACACAATACAAGTGCTCAAATAAAATCATTTTCGATTAGTAATAAATTTCAAATATAATCAACAAAAATTGGTTTTAGTATCAAATTTTATAACGAAAGTCAAAACAAAATATTGTACATAGTTTAATTTCATCAAACGTAAAATTTTACTCCCTCCGTTCCGAAATACTTGACATGTTTTTCTTATCGGGACGTTCCTTAATACTTGACCTGTTTCTAAAAATGGAAATATTCTAACAATATTATATTATTTCTCACTCCACCCCTATTAATTCACCTACCCCTTACTTCATACAAAAAATAATTAAAAATTCAACCCCTACTCTCCCCCAACCCCACCTCTTAACCCACCTCCCACTAACTACATTAAAATAATACCCCACTATCAACTACTTCCTCCGTTTCAAAAAGATCTTTACACTTACCATTTGCACGGACTCCGGTGCAATGTTTGACCGTTAATATATCCAATTTTATATGGAAAAAAATTATAAAAATTTAATATTCTCAAAATGAATAACGAGACCAATGTAACAAGATCTTACATGTAACATTTGATGTATATAATAGTGGTAATTTACGCTCAAAATTTTTATACTTTGGACACATTTTTCAAAGCGTAAAGAACTTTCTGAAACGGAGGTAGTACTACTTATTAAATTAAACTAGTGTGTGGCCCGGGCGATGCCCCGGTTGCTACATTTAATACTTAAGATTTTAGATTTTTCTTGAGCTCAATATTTGACCAAAATACATGTATTTCATAAAGTGAAAACATCCACGAGGTTCGTCAATTACAAAGACACACTACGTCATTTATCATGCTAAGTAATTTTTCAATTAGATCATTTTACCATTTGTATAATTTGTTTTCTAGTGGAACTAAGTGCTTCAAATTATTAAACACCAAATTATATATATATATATATATATATATATATATATATATATATATATATATATATATATATATATATATATATATATATATATATATATATATATATATATATATATAATTTATTTATGTGAATAAATAAACCACAATTGGTGGTTGGTTAAGATGGTAATGAAACTTATCTTCTACACATGAGGTCTTGTGTTCGAATCTCATTGCATTAGTTTTGGTTGTCTATGACATGGCATAACACTTGGTGAGTGGATGATGTGGAGTAAAGGGGAGAGTACTATGTGGCACATATACATTTTTCACAACGTCTTTTAATATATTATATAGATGGAGGGAGTACCAATCAACAATCAATACTCTGTATATATTTTTTAAAAAATATTATCGTTTTATTAAAAATTTGCTAAAATGTAGGGTTGCTGTTTAAAGTATCTTAAAACTTGCAAGTTGCAACTACTTCCCATCTTCCGTAACACAAAAAAATCTAAAATATATCACATGAAATATCAGTATGTGGTATGAACATAAAGTAGTGGCCACAAATATTAACACGTAAACGCCAAAACAATTTGTTACACAACTTATTTCATAATTGGAAAACATAAAACCGCTTGAAACAAGTATCCAACACAGAATTTCCACCTCCCATAACGCTACAACTGTCACACGCACTCACAACTGATTCATACGCGACAGTACATTACTTGCGATCCAAGCATATTCCAAAACACGGTTCAATAAAGGCCGGAGAACAACTCACCACCATCTATAAGACTATAAATAAGGGGGTCTTTTTTGGGCGTGTTCGGAGGTAGCGTTTGAGGTAGCGGACTAGCGGGTAGCGGGTAGCATTTTGACCTAGTCAAGACGCTACTTGTAAAATTTGTAAGTGTTTGGTAAAGTAGCGATTTAGGTAGCGGTTGAGGTAGCGGTTGGGTAGCTTTTGTCAAACGTTAAAATTAGTAGCGTTTAAGATAGCGGGTAGCGTTTGACAAATTTATAATAAAGTTTTAAATAATATTCTTGCTTTTATTTTTATTTTTATTTTTATAATATCAACCGCTACTTTTACCGAACACTCATATTAGTTACCGCTACTTTGACAGCTAACCGTTACCCGCTACTATTCACCGCTACTATTCACCGCTACTCGCTACTTTAACCGCTAACCGCTACCCGCTACCGCTAATTTTGCCGATCAGGGCCTTGCCCAATGTAGCGTACTCTATGTAACAACCCAAGGGTTTCAATGTATTCCTAGGTTATCAATCTAATTACTTAGTTGTTACTTGTTAGTATGATCGAATTTCAATTCCAAATCTACTCTTTCTAATTTGTTTTACCTTCTCAAATGTGAAATTGAACATCAATATTTCAATTAATCATCATATCCCTTAGTCCGAATTTCATATCAAATCTTTTTCATAAGGTCAAATAATATTAAAGAAGGTAAAAATAAAAATTATATCAATGCTTAATTATGCATTTATGTACAGAAACAAAATAATGTATATTCTAATAAGAATATCACCATAAATTTAAAAATAGGCTTGGGTAAGGATATACGATCGACTCAAATTATTAGATACTTCATCCGTTTCAAAAAGATATTTACACTTACCATTTGCACGGACTCCGGTGCAATGTTTGACCGTTAATATATCCAATTTTATATGGAAAAAAATTATAAAAATTTAATATTCTCAAAATGAATAACGAGACCAATGTAACAAGATCTTACATGTAACATTTTGATGTATATAATAGTGGTAATTTACGGTCAAATTTTTTATACTTTGGACACATTTTCCAAAGCGTAAAGAACTTTCTGAAACGGAGGTAGTACTCCTTAGTAGGTTTTGGATTCAAATGATAGAGCATAGTTGTTCGGGAACTATATATACTTGTATACATATTGGAGCTCGGCTCAAAATTTTCGTTAGCTACAACAAAGCAATCGACTCGTGAACAAGCTGAATTTATTTTGTTACAATTTTATTCTATCTATATATTATATTTAATTTAAATTAATAATAAAACTTTAAATAATATCGGTGAGAAGTTAAAAAGGAAAGAAATTAGCGCAAATATATATACTTACTTCCTTCGTTCCATTAATTATTATTGTACCATGGGGTAGGGCACTACATTTTTTGTTGTGGAAAAAGAAAGAAAAAATATACAAACTTGAACGGCCATGTGATTGAACCATTAAATTAATTAATCAACAAGAGTTAACATGTGAGGGCATATTGGGTATTTTTTAGTGTGAAAGCAAATATTTATTTCATTCCTAAAATAAAAAAAATGGTTCAATATTTGTGAAAATTTCTCCAAAAGTAAATGATGCAATAATATTGGAATGGAGAAAGTATAAGTTTTAGAATAGGATGAACATGAAATTTTAAGTTCGATAAAGCTCAAGGCTTGGCTCGAGTTTCGATCGAAGCTTGAGCAACCATAACTCGTTCACAATCGTCTCGCTCAATGATCCTCATTCCTCAAAGTCCATATTCCTTTATCAATTTTAGGCTATACTTCATGATCCTAACCTGAAGTTAGCTAGAGAAACCCTACACAACACAAATCAAACCCTAGCCGATTATATATACTCCCTCTGTCCCTTAATACTCGCACCGTTTTGACTTTTTGCACTATTCACATAATTCACTTTGACCCTAATTTATTTATAGTATGTGAAAACAAATGTTAGTATATAATATATTATTGGCTTCATCTTAATATATATTTTCAAAATATTAATATTTTTATAAGTTTTTATAATATGTAGTTAAAGATTTTGATGGTCAAAGATGTACATTGGCAAGCGTGTCCAATTGAAACGGTGCGAGTATTAAGGGACGGAAGGAGTACCGGTATATACTATGTAGCATGCATGATGCATGGGAACACAAATTGATGAAGAAAATGAGTTGGAGTAAAATATCTGAACATAAAGTGGCCACGGATTCTCACACGCAAACGCCAATTAATTTTGATACTCAATTAATTTATGTTAGAGATGGCAAACAACAAAACCATTTAATTTGTACAAGTTTCTAGCAAATAATTTCCATCTCCCATAACCTTCCAGCTGTCACACTTTTATAACCTACTCCACCAAATTATACATTTATTAATTACTTGCAATTCAAGCAACTTTTTTTATTTTTATTTTTATTTTATTAAAATGAAAAACGTTTATTATAAATAGGGGTCTCTATTCTTGTGTAACTTGGTTTAAAACACTTCTCTCAAAACCTTTCTCCTTCTTTTCCTAAGAGTTATATATGGCAATGATGAATTGGGTGTTCAATTATGCCATACCCCACCTCATAACGCAAACAACGATATACTCAAACCACGACGACTATAGAGATTTTAAAAGGTCTACTGAAAGTGAAAAACCTAATAAAAACAACGATGTGGTAACAAAGTATTTTAGGATGCCCCTTCATTATCCGAGGTATACTAAGGAAGATTATTCGAAGATGGAGGAGTGGAAGGTGGATATGCTACTAAAGGAATATGGACTTGAGAATCATATCAAAGGTAGTCTTGAAGAGAAGAGGATGTTTGCTATGGGAGCTTTTTTGTGGCCTGATCAACTTTAATTTCTATTTTTTTTACTCTTTAATTTAGCAATAATATATACAAGTACTATGTACCAACCAACATAAGTTGGTAGAGTTGGTGGGAGTCACAAGTTCGAGCCCCATCAACTGCGATATGCTTGGGAGTGACTCAAACGATGACCTGCGAAGCTGAGCTGGTTTACTGGCCTGTGCTAGGTGCTGGTTTAGTTTAGGGTCTATTCTTCTTACCTATTAAAAACAAAAAAAAACCAAGTACTCTGTTGTGTACTAGGTATGTCGAATTTCAATTTCATGTACAGTAGTATGAAGTATAATGAAGTTGTATTTCATGCCATGCATCCTATTGTTTATCTTTTGTTTTAATGAAATTTAGTTCGATTAACTTAATTTTGACAACTTTGACAGTACAAAGAAGTAGGAGGAAACTTTTAAAAAAGAAAAAAATTAAAACAAAATTGAGCTTTGCAAATGAGCCCTTAATTTGATAATTTCTTACTCCGCAGTCCGCACCAAAATTGACAAGTGAACCCTTTCTCGTCTCTCCTCTCTCCTCGTTGGTTTTTTGTTTTGTTTTAGTACCCGGTTCATCCTTAGGGTTAATCCAAATTCGGTGCGAGTTTTGGGTGGATAGGTTTCAGTCCCCTCCCAATTGTGTAGGTTCAGTGGGGCTGAACTTGCCCCCTACGTATGTGTTTGATGGTGGTGAACTATGGACCCGGTCCATGCTATAATTAGCGTGGACCAGGGTGTTTTTGTAAATTAACAATCAGGAATATTTCACGTGACCTAACATACCTCCATTCCCTTCTTTTTCTCCCTTCCCTGCACACCACCCCTTCCATTTTCTCTCTCCTCCCTTTCCCCATGGTTAGTAACTTGTTAGGCTTAATAATAGTAGTTGGGCCATAAAGGTTGGATTATTTAGAAATATCGTATAGGTAGGCTTAATTAAAGAAAATAGGGCAAAGATTGGATTAATAATTACAAATTTTCCTATTTAAAAAAGATATAATTCTAATTCTAGTTAAGCTTCCTTGTAATAAATATATTTATAATTTTAATAAAAATACGGGGTACAAGTATTACCGACAGTTTTCAGTTTTTTCGTTCTGTAAGTTTTTTTTAATTATTTTATTCAAATGAGAAGAAGAGTTTCGAAATAAGGAAAAAAAGAGCAAGACTAAAACCAGACTAAATTTTTATGCACGGGTTCAATTTAAATCATACGGCTAAGCGCGGAAAAGCCACACCCCTAACATCTTCCTTCAATTTTTTTTGGTTTTGTAAGTCTTATGATTTAAATTGATTCATGAACTAAAAAAATAACCTAGTTATAGTAAGATTGATTTTGAAAAAAGACAATTAAATAGGATAAAGACTCCACTTAAGTCTTGGGAAAACTCACACTAATCAGATTAATTTTGAAAACTGACAATAAAAAAGTAAAAATAACTTTTTATGATTTTCATATTTTGTTTATAATCTAGTTATGTAAAAAGCTGAAAATTGAAAAACAAAAAACGATATGAAAGGAGTAGGGGTGTCAAATCGGATCAACGGGTCGGGTTTGGGTCGGACTCATCGGATTCGGGTTGAAACGGATAGGATTGGGACGGATTAATTTGGCTAACGGGTCGGATCGGATCGGATTGAAAACTTAACGGATTGGATCGGATCGGATTTTTTATGCACGGGTTCATATCGGATCGGGTTGTAAACGGGTCGGATTTTAGTCGGGTTGGGTCGGATCGGATCGGATTGGAACATGACGGATTGTTAAAGGATTTATCCGGACTATAACGGGTTCGGATTCATATTGGGTCGGATTAATCGGGTAACGGGCTAACACGGGTCGGATCGGGTTATTGGGTAGCGGGTTGAAATTCGAGCCGGGTACATTTGGTTCCAAATTATATAATTATAATATCGATGACTTAATTAGGAGATGAAAACGATAACTAACTTTTAAAAGTAATAAACATTTAAGATCAGTAATATAAGTTAGTGAGTATATAATATATAACTTAGTTTAATACTACATCCGTTACTGAAAGTTCTTTACGCCTCAAATCTACATCAATTACAAGTTTCATTTGAGTATAGTATATAATTTAAAGTGAGAATGAAGTACAAGTACACCGTATAACTAATAGTCATACACTTAATTGGTAGTGCATCATAATTAATGTTCTCTTATGGGTTCTGAACGATTTGGGTTAAACGGGTTCAGATCGAAGTTGGTTCGGATTAAACGGGTCATGGGTTGAAACGGTTTGAATTAAACAGGTCACGGATTACAAACTGATCGGATTATACATATTTTCCTCGGGTTCAAACGGATTGGATCATAAACGGGTTTCGAATCGCTTCAGTTCGGATTAAACGGATTCAGGTTGTCACGGATCGGTCTGTTATCGGATTCAGATCTTAATCGGATCAATATTAACGGGTTGGGTCGGATTCGGGTTGAATATAATCGGACCGGATCGGATTTCGGATCTTAGATTACAGTTCATATTCTAAACGGTCGGACAAACCCATCAGGTTTATTGGGTCGGATTGAGAATTGACACCCTGGAAAGGAACTAACAAAATGTAAGTCTTTTTCTCGTGGCAATTATTTACACCCGGTTACACGTAGTTCTACGTGTAACCAGTTCATTTTATACTTTTAACCCCTCAAAAGCATATTTTTATAGTTTAAAAGCACATATTTACAAATTAAAAGCACTTTTTTACAGTTTTAAAGCACATTATTAAAGATGAAAAACAAAGTTTTGCTGGTAAAAGGAAATGAAAAATATATAAGTATGTGCTTTTAAATCATTAATGTGCTTTTTAAGTACGGAAACTTTTGTGTAAGACCGCCTTACCGAAAAGTTTGTATGTAAACGTGCTTTTAAGCCGTAAAAATATATGTTTTTAACCCGGTTACACGTAGAACTACATGTAATCGGAGACCGGGTGTACCTTATAATTTTTGTGTGGTTTGTTCGTCTTACATAAACCAAAGTCGATTTCCCCCCTTTCTTCTCCAAAATAAGAACACTTGAATTCGCTACAGCCGGGGCCTTACACAGTCTATCCACCCTCTTCTCCCCGGCGGCACCGGTAGCCCAGTACTCTGTTTCAGCGTCACGGTATTCAACTCTATCTCTTTCTGTCTCCAAAACTTTTAACCCTTTTGTTTGATTGCAATTTTATCTACTCAATCTTGTACGTCTTTTGAAATTACCAGTACCCTTTTTGTTTCCATTGTAATTTCCTCGTAATAGAACAATCTATGATCTTGTTTCTGTTTTCCGGGTGATAATTTATAGATTCCTGCTTTTCAATTGTTTAATTGTCAAGTTTAATTCTTGTTCCCAGATAACCAAAATAAACCCAAAATTGAAAGTTCCCCAGTTGGGCTTTGTCTAAAACGACGAAGAAAATGAAGTACAAATATGCAATGGTGTGTTCTTCGAATCAGAACAGAAGCATGGAAGCTCATTTCTTGTTAAAAAAACAAGCGTTTGATGTCGCATCCTATGGTACTGGTACCCATGTTAAGCTTCCTGGACCTTCACAGAGTAAACCTAATGTTTATGAGTTTGGTACGCCTTATAAGCAAATGTTGGAGGAGCTTCGTCGCAAAGACCCCGAATTGTATCCTTCTAATGGTTGAGAAGTTCAATTTTTACAGCATTTGAATTGGGTTTTGATATTTGTTGTATATTGTTCTTGAATTTTGGTAGTGTGGATTTGTTATAATGTTTTACATCATACCTTTATGTTTAAATTGGTGAGTTTTCAAGTGGAATAGGTTGGATTTTGGTTTTTCTCTTCTTAAAGATCAGTTATGTGTGTTCTTGAAACTGTATCATGTTCTACTATTGGTTTTGAGCTGATTTTTATCCTTAACAATTTCCTATGTACAAGCGTAATGGCATATTGCCAATGCTGAAGCGGAATGCATCTGTCAAGCTTGCTCCTCAGCGGTGGCAAGATAATGCACTTGATGGTGCATTTGATGTGGTGTTCACATTTGAAGAAAAGGTCTTTGATATGGTTGTTGAAGGTAAGTTTATTTGGAATCTCCCAAAGTTCTTGTGGTTCCTGTAATTATATTCAGATATTGGAAGTGGTGAAATGACTTAGAAGCAAGAATAATGATCTCAATCTTCTTGAACTTGATTAGTTGTGTTTTTTTAAATTACTTTTCATGATGTTTCCATTTGAATTTATGGTTTGAAATATTGCTCCGAGGAGAAGGGATGATGTTTTATTTTATTTTAGCTGTAGGAGTAATTAGTAATAACCTTAAATTGATTTCCATAAGGATATTGAGTTGTGAGATGTTTAGCATGAAATGTTGACCTACTATACCACTTGATAATGACAATTAAGTGAATAACATAGTTTATTTAACCTCTTCTTAATCTAGTATCATGGGCCATGGAAGCTCAACCAAAAGAAAGTCCCTATATGACTGAGATTGACTTGACATCCACTGCATATTAGAGTTCTGTTTCTGTATAGTTTTCTCAGAACAATTGGGATGCAATTAGGTATATCTCAATGTCTTTTAAGTTTTTAAAGGCCTATATATACATCTTCAAAAGTTTCTCATCTCGGGAGGCAAATACTTATGGTGAATACAAGCTTGCATGCCCCCAGATCCACTCATACTACATTTTGTTGAAAATAAAAGGACCTATAAGAAAGATGTGAGAACTAGAAACAGAGTCTGTGATGTATGGAAAATATAGTCTATTCAGAATGCTGCATTGAATTCCCTTCATGGGTTCTTGAATGGTTATACCCCAACATAAGGCTAAATTCATAAGGCTAAGAAATTTGTATCAAAGAGAAAACCCATTGTCAACATTGGATTTCAATTGCTGCTGGCTTTGAGCTGGTGGAACTAAGATAATAAGAGATAGAAAAAGGCATTCATATTTCATGTCATCCCTTGCTGTGATAGTGTGAGATAGAATCATAGTCCTTTTATTTTTTCTTCAGTCCTGACTCTTGATCCTGTATATAATACATATCAGTCTACCTGATGCCTGTTACAATCTGCGCTGTGATTTCAAAATGCTGTATAAAAGTCATTTTTAATTGCTTGAAATTACACTAGTGACTAGTGAGTGCCCGAGGAAGCTTTTACCTTGTACATTGAATAATGGTAGTCAGCATTTTCTGGCGTATTTAAAATGTTTAAGTTGTAGCCTAAGATAATTAGCCTATGTTTTAGATTATTATCATGTTACATATATAGCTGAATCACTTTCATAGTTCATTGCATCACATATTATCTTTTGCTTCGGGGTGGTTTTCATTCACTAGTTTTAAGTCTCAAGCTCCCACCTCTCGTCTGTAGCTTCCTCACTTTGTATCAGTCGAGTCATGCTTGATTATATCCCAGAGCATTCAACTGAAGTATTTCTTGTTTTTGGACAGATTTATACAAGCGTGACCATGTACTTATGAAACCTGTTGCCATCATCAACCTTGAGGTTAAAGACAATCACGAGGAGGCGGCTATTGGTGGTCGCCTTACACTTGATTTATGCCAAGAGGTATGCACTGTTCTCCTCTTTTATTAGTAATCAATCTCTCCATTCTACCACCAAAGCGTGTGTTTCCTTCTATTTTTTCGGTGGTTGGGTGTTTGTGGGTGGGGACTATGTGGGGTGCATAATTAAGATTGGTTTCTTGTTAGTTGTGCTACTCATTGAACATAACTTTTTTCTTTCTACTTACGTTTTCGTTAGCTTTTTGTAGTAATATTTTACACTTGAATTGAAAGTAAAATTTAATTCAAAATGTTTTCTTTTGAACAAAAGCACAACCTAGGGGAAATTTGCATTTACAACTTACTAGTTTGTGTAAAATGATGCAGATTGATGCAACTGATTCCTGGGAGGATAAGATAGATGAGATAATTGCTGCTTTCGAGAGACATCATAGACGAAAGATCGTCTACACTATTTCCTTCTATTGAAGATATTAAATAGACGTTTCAATTTCGCCTCTCACTCTCCGAGTCCTCACCCTTGTGCTATGCTGTATATTTGGTAACCAACCTGCTGAGAAGCCTCAGGAAGCTTTTCTCGTGCACAAAGAATTTTTTACAGAGTGTTGGATTATTACTTGAGACATTGTCTTAAACATCAGATAGTGTAAACTAGTTTTTAGCAATTTTACTTGAATATTATGCAAAAATGATCAGTCGGTAAAAATAAACACCTTTGAATCATTGGTTAGCCTGTCGAAACTAAAGGGTATTTTATATGGTTTTCTTTGGATATTGTATGTCTTGTAAAATTTTCTTTCCAAGTAACTCTTGAAAGGTTCAGGTCTATGTGCCTTTTTAACTCTTACGTAGTACCAGGAAAAATGACTTGAACTAAAGGATGAAGAGAGGAAGAGGCAACACGACAACAATCACTTATAAAATCAAAATTAGAAAATCAATCACACAAAGATTTCCACCTTCATTTCCATATTTTGAGTTGAAAAAACATTCCTCAAAACCACCACCCTTATGTAGATCACAAGAGCTACTACAATGGTATGCATAGCTCACACGAATATTCTTGCGTGGACCTGGTCCACACTAATATTATTGTGGACCCAAAATCAATAATTTTCACTAGTACCTTTTTACACTCATAGTGACCTTTATTGTTTATATAGTAACTATAATAAATTAAACACCAACATTTTTAGACATAGTAACCATTTTTTGAAGCATAGTAACCCTATATTTTTAAAAGCGAATTATGACTTAAAGTTACATCATTCAAGCAAAACATGTATCAACGACACTAATTATATATTTTTTCCCATAATAACCCTAATAAAATGCCAAGATGAATTAGGTACAAATTGTTAACTTTATTTTAAGACATGATCCACATTCGACAATAAATTTAGTGTAGACCAAGTCCATTTAAGAATTATACTAGCTCACAACACCTCTTTATATCCTCTTTAAACCTCACTGCATCAATCGAGTTAAAATGTGGTAATCTCCAGTATGAATGCTAGTAATTGACAAATTTTCTTAAATAAAATAACGTTCTTCTCGTCTCTCTAATGTTATCAAAGCAAAGTTGATCGCCTGACAGTGAATTCTCAAAATGAACCTGATGGGTTTACAACTTTACATATACTGTTGTTTAGACCTACAGAAGCACATTTAAAGTCCATTTTACGGTGCCGTAATTTCTGCACCAAAATCATCGACTGGTTGGTAAAAGCAATTAGCCAATGATAGGTCAAACTAATTTGGACAAATATAAAAGTATATACTCCCTCTGTCCCGGAATACTCGACCCGGTTTGATCGGCACAGAGCTTAAGGGACTTGAATTGACTTATTTAATTTAATAGGTAGTAGTTGATAGTGGAGTATTATTTTAATGTAGTTAGTGGGAAATGTGTAAAGGGGTGGGGTTGGGGAGCGTAGGGGTTGAATTTTTAAT
Source organism: Spinacia oleracea (assembly GCF_020520425.1). Classification (NCBI taxonomy): domain Eukaryota; kingdom Viridiplantae; phylum Streptophyta; class Magnoliopsida; order Caryophyllales; family Amaranthaceae; genus Spinacia; species Spinacia oleracea. The sequence continues at coordinate 187,927,688 of NC_079490.1, forward strand.
TATTTTTTGCATGGAGTAGGGGGTAGGTGGGTTAATAGGTGTGGAGTGAGAAATAATATAATATTGTTAGAATATTTCCATTTTTAGAAACAGGTCAAGTATTAAAGGACGGCCCGATAAGGAAAACAGGTCAAGTATTCCGGGACGGAGGGAGTAACTATCACAAATTCTTATTTACAAGGGTTGTACAATAAATATTGTACACCGAAGTAAAAGTTAACTCAAAATGCTTAAAAGTTAAGCTTATATATGTAAAAGTTATCTAATTTTTAGTGATAAATTTTTTAATTTTAATAAAACTTATTTCTTCAAAATCACTAATAATGTATAAAATTAATAATTGAACTCTTTAAAATGTTTATCTATCAAATTTTTTTACTAATATAAAAGTTAATCAAAACTAAGTTAAAGTTACAAAAAAATGGGTAAAAGTTATCTTGGTGTACAATAAATTTATTGTACACCTTGTGCACACAAGACCTTTTGAGTAACTATTTGCTACAAAACTCTTGATTGCAACAACATTCTCTTATAATGGTAACAGATTTCCCTTTTGTTTGTTTGTATACCACTATTATTCCACCCCTCCCATATTTATAGTAATATTTTTTAAATTGGGTGTTCTAAAATGATACGGAATAGTTCTGTTTCTATTTTTAGCCATTAAGTTCTCCACTTTTCCATAAACTATATTAATTTAAAATACATTGAAAACACAACAAAACTTCCCTCATATACTATATTCCACTTCTCCATGTACTATAGTCCCTACCAATTGCATGTTGGTTCAGTGGTGATTGAGACTGAACTTGGTACAGCAGATCGCGTGTTAGATCTCCGCAACAACAATTGGAAGGGGATTACCAGAACTCGTCCCGAATCCGAATTAGCTAAGGGTGAACCGGGTGGTAACACCAAAAAAGTACTATAGTCCATTTTCCATGTATTATATTCCACTTTCTCATTCACAAATCATTCATCAATGTAGTTATTCCAATTACATATGTACGGTATTCCACTTTTCTTATATTTTTAGTCAAACGAGATTCTGAATATGGGACAGAGGGAGTAGCATATTCATACAAAATTCTGTAATTATTTTTCTACCAAAAGACAAGGTAGGAGAAATTAAGTGTACGCAACACTCACAATTGTACGCGCAATATGGCTGGTTCAGTTACCACTTACAATGCCATTCACTAATGACTAGCCCAAGCCTTAGTGTAATGTTTTTTTCCTGAAATTTATGTCATTCACTTCGGATTTTGTAGGCACATTGCTAGTTTCATCAAACTCACATTACTTTTACAAATTACACGTATTATTACTTTGACAGTTAGTTTCAGACGATAACATATTCAGGTTCCAGAAAGGTTCAAGCAGTTTATACAATCTTCTGCTTACTAAGCGTAGGAAATTTCAAGTCATATATGCAAGAGTTGTAAATCTGACGCGAACAAACGCCAGCAATCCAATCTTACCCTGCACATACACACAAAAAGTAAGAAGAAAGGCCATCAATGAGTATTTGGAAGGACTTGAAAAATCAATTGATTAAGTCAATCCAATTATAATTTAATCAAAATTATGATTATAATTCACAAGTGTGAGCAAGAACTACAAGAAGCAGTTTCTAATAATCCAATGCACTCACTTGCTGGCATCCTTAATTTCCTTACAACTGATATTTCGTACAACTCAAGTTCAGCAATAAAAATAGGAAGCTGTTTTCACTCATTTTCATTCAGAAATATAAAAAAATTAATAAATCAGCATTCATAGTTTTTGATGCGTATAAGTAATGTATCTAAGACCATTATAAATGGGATACTTTCTTCACCTTCCTTGGTTTAATACACTCTTTTCTCATATCTCAAATCCCTTAAAACTTCCCTCCTTCCTCAAAATATGGCGGCCTTGAAGTGGCACTTCAATACTGCCTTCACTCACTCACTCGTACACACACCTGATCAGAAACAAGAAAGCCAAACTGTCCAGAAAGTGAATTTACAAGCCAAAGAGAATGATGTAAGCACATTCCAGATGCCTCTCCATTATCCGCGATACAAGAAGGCGGACTATGAGAAAATGGAGGAATGGAAGGTGGATATGCTGCTGAATCAGTATGGTCTTGATCATCATGTCAAGGGAACCCTAGTTGACACAAAGAGGAAGTTTGCTATGGGAGCATTCCTATGGCCTGACCAACTCTGAATCACTCAGATTTCCAGCACAACCTGTTTCTAAAAGGCCTTTAAGCATTGGAGTTTCCTAGACAGTATGGGACATTACAAGACTTGTTTATGTTTGAAAAATATATACTACTACTACCTCCGTCTAAATTTAGTTGTCACAAATTACTTCTAGACAGAAAGTGATTATCTTATATAGGGAATAATACAATAGATGATAGGTGGTGCGACTAGCATATCGTGCAAGTTCTGTAAGTCCTGGTTGTCCACAGTTTCTGACAACTTAGTATGAAGTTTGAGAGAGAGAGAGAGAGAGGGGGGTGATTTTCAAGTAAGACTATAAGAGTATTCTTAGCTAATAGATTGAGGAGTTTCTTGTTAAAGTATTACCAGTTTTCCTAAAGGTGTGAGCTATGTGCTATTTGCAGTTAATATAGGATTTTGCATCATTTTCATTTCTCAATCAAACAACAATGAGAAGAACCCCATTCATCATGATTTTTTCAACAGAAGAATAAGATTAAAAGAAGAAAAATGACCGTGAACAGATGAACTTAATAAGTGTAACTCATGCAGAATCTTGACAATTTGGACTTTCGAGGTATTATACACAAATGACAAATTTTCAAACTTCCAAACAGTTTCTAGAGCTGTCTAGCATAGGGCATAAAAAAGATATTCAATAAACATGCGAACCCCGCTTCTCCCCAAGCAATGATAATCTACTTCCACAATTAGACAAAAATCACAATCTCAAATAACATTGTTTTACTATTGTAGATAATATCTAAAGACATTTACTTTTTTCTCGATTAAAACACTTGAGATTGATCAAATGAACCACTCCCGGGGTATGAATGAGTTCAAGTGTTCAACCTAAAAAACATACTCGTGAGTTCAAGGTACAGGTACGAGAACAAGAAAATAGAAATGATAGGAGTAACAGGTAAAACTTTTAGTAACATAAACAGAAAGTAATGATAGTAGGGGGAAATCCCAGCATTATTCCTTTTAAGTGGGAGTAAATGGATTTGGGTAGAGGGGAAAAGGTTAAAATATAATTTATGTGGGCTCAAATTAAAGATTCAGCCAAAATCCAAGAACCAGAAATCCAAAAGCATTTGATACTCCACTATTGACTATTTTACTTTCTCAACCTCACGATACTCCAAAAATAAAATACCCACTAGCGCAGTTGCTGGCTTTTGAAAAATGAAAACTAAAGCAGTATATTCTCCACAATTCCAAATAAGCTCTACAAAATGACCGGTTCCTTACTTTGGTCTGGCTATTAATCGCTTCTTTTTTCCTGAAAGCATGGCTACCAATTGCTTTGGTCCTAGCAGAATGTACCATACTCACTATTACTAAATTTTCAACACTCGACCCCATAATTTAGTGTGCAAAGTCAATGGTAGGTAATTTTCTATGTAATTTGGTATAACAATTTTCGCAAGGAAATTATTACAGCAATACCACTACTGCTGATAGAATAATTCGCTAATATACTATGACCAATGATCCGAACCATGGGTGTATCGCGAATTAAGTAACAGGATAGTGCTAAGCTATATCAAGGAAGTAAGGAATCCTAAAATTCACCAGATCAAACCTACTAGACAAGTTTTTGCAAGTATATAAGATGTCAATATGTCATAGATCATATATTCTACAACTTTTCAGAAAGAAGCAAACGGTTCAAAATACTGCCAAGTATGAAGATGGACAAAATGGACATAGCAGAAAGTATCACTATACACATGAAACATATCACGTGCAAGAGGCCTACAAAATGAAAATTTGGTGGATAAGAATGCAGGAGGATTTTTACTAATCAAATTCTACTAATAATATACTTCGTATGAAGATTGATACTAAAATAAAAGTAGCTAGATTGCTAATCACCATTAAAATAATGGAAGAAATTCTTACACCCTTTTATTTAGAAATAAATTATTGATTTCTGAGAACTGATGTGGAGCCCTATGACTGTGAGTCAATACTTACATAAGTATGCACAAGAATACATATACACGCATGATAGCCAAACAAGAGGAGGTTTGGTTAGGTGTTGTCAATTTTATATTGTGTTGTACAATTAAAATTAGTGTGGCTGCCATTCAAGATTTTTTCTTTTCTTTTTGAAAGTAAATACTTCAAGTTAGAACTTCATGAAAACAAGATATTAAGGCATCATAAAAATCTAGCTAGAAGCCAGAATAAATCAATCTTTACCTGATAAATGGACTTGCTATAGTAGAGCTATACAAGCTAACATAACTGTTACTTCTATCAAGGACTTTTGCATTTCAGCAGGAAATTTTGATGTTTGGACATCATCGGACATGGCCAAACGTCCTTTCTTATGAGGTTTTGATTACAAAGTACCCATACTACATAAGATTTATAAGCTATCTACTTGCAATGTTCCCATCCTCCACTGTTTCCCTTGATTTTCCAATTAAGAATGTAATATGATACTTTGTACGGTTTTACAAGAGGATATTTCAGAAAGTGTACGGTTTTACAAGAGGATACGAAGAAAGTTGAGGACATTACTACCATCTCCTCATAACTTTATCGAAATAGAGGTACGCAAAAATGACACCTTTTTTTCCCGAACATCCTAAAAAAGTACTTCATGTTATTATTGTTTCCGAGCAAAAACTATACTCTTGGGTCCCTAACTCATCCTTTTAGGTTTACACCAAGTAGGTTACTTCCCTCCTCGTCTCCTCCAGAACGACACCTCACTCTAGAATCTAGTTGGGTCCATTGCCACTCATCACATAATCAAAGGGACTGAGCTCTTGATCTACAATTCGTAAAGTGACTAAATACACAAAACAGGATGGTATAAGCAACAGGAACATGTATTTTGGACCAGAATAAGCATTGGTAGCCTGGTAGGTTTTATTGTATTCCAAAGAAAGAAAGGAGAAAAAAAACAGGTAATATTATATGCAATTAATGTAATGTATACTATTGATAATTGAAGTCGTGTTGTTGGAGAAGAAGGATTGTCATCTTTCACTATATGGATGACAAACTTCTACATGAATTAGTGCTTAAAATGTGAACTTGGATTTTAGCTCCTAAATTTCAAGTAAAGTAAGAAAAAAGGGAGATTAATCCATCAAAGAATTGCATCTACGCGTCCCTTTTCCTGAAAGGCAGCTAAATATCCCCCACCTTCAGAATGTTGGCAAAGCCTAGTAAGGTGACATGAAGAGGAGGAAAATTAGAGAGAAAGAGAGTATAATTTATTTTAAATGGGAAATGCCAAATCTATTTCTTAGAATAAAAGATGGTAAGAGTAGAAATATTACGTATTAATGATACCAATCAACGTAAGATTTATTATGGTTTCCAAAGTTAGTATTTAATGCTTACGCATAGCTCTTAGAGCTACATATAACAAAAACATATTTGAGCCCGAACTACGGACCTCAACTGCTAGATTAGTTTCTCCTCGGAGGATCTCTCTGTCTCACAATTCTTGGTCCAAAATAAATGCCTAACTTCAATCATGTACCCGGAAAGCAACTCCAACTTGAGGGCAGTAAGCAGTATGCATGAAGGCAACTTTTACCGGAAGGCTTAATGACACATAAACTGTAGACCATACTTTATGTAAATAGGAGTACAAAATGCCCCACATCTTAAAACAAACAAATCTTACATCACATAGATCCAAGAAAGAGGTACTTAATTTGAGGGGCCTTCCGAAGCCTCCACATATATCAATATATAATAATACCAAGGGCAATTATGTCCATTCACATGCATCCCAGGTGTTTTGATCCCCTATATAAGGGAAGCTACTAAACCTTCATGTTCTAAAATCAATCTTTGAAGTTCAGATAACTTCCAGAAAGTTTTCCCTCTTAAATCACATGACACCAGAAACAGAGACAAAAGCAGTGCATCCACAAAAAGAAAAGCTTCAAAACATGCACCAATCTTCCCCATTTTACCAGTTTCTTAAGAAGCTCATCCAATTTTCTATTTCCTTCTCTGTTTTTTCAATCTTATTTATGCACCCATCTTGTACCCCCTTATTCTATTCTCTCATCTCCCACTTATCTACATTTTCATCCCAGCTATTATCCCTTGCGACTGACAAGAACTACATATTCCTGCTATGCAACGGAATCCTAGTTTTCATCGCAAAGTACTCATGTCACACAGTTGATACTTGTCCACCACCCCTGTCCGAGACAAGTCCTAATAATGACTTATATTACAAGGCATACAGGCAGAGTATGCAATCGTCGACAGAGAAATCACTCTTGATGGAGGATGTTGCCACCAATGAAGATGAGAATGAAAACGGATCAGAAGGAAATGATGTCATTTCAGAGGAAGATGAAGAGGAAAAACATGTTGTGTACCAGATCACAGATGGAACGGAAGACGACAATGAAGAAGATGTGATCAGTGATTGTGATAACAATGAGTACATGAAAGAAAATCCTTACAGGTACGATAATAATGAGTACATGAAAGAAAGTTCATACAGTTGGTCTTTTGAGGAACAAGAAAAGGAGGACAATTATGAAAAAGAAGAAGATGAAGCAGAACAAGAAGAAGAAGAAGCAATTGCCGAGATGAGTACAGAGGAATTAAACAGAAAATTTGATGACTTCATTAGAAAGATGAAGGAAGAGCTCAGAATAGAAGCCCAACAACAACTTATAGTGGTTTAAACAGATTAGTGAGATGAATAGATGACTTCCTTGTAACATAATAACCTTTCTCTCTTCCATTATCCTTCATAGTTTATAGACAATTAGATATAAACACTTATTTCATTCTCAATCACGCTTTTCTTGTAGATAAGAGATGTTAGCATTTTACCAAAATTATGGTGTACATAAATCTTAGTTCGTTTGGTACAATATTATCATACACATCTTCCCTTTTCAGTTCTCTTGTCTTCTAGAGACATTCAAGTTTCTACGGAACACGAGAAAGGAAGCCCAAAAACTACAAATACTAACTGTCTAACTCCATAAAAGAAATCGGCATATTCAAAAAATTTATTTTAAAAAAAAGTTGAACACAAACACAAGCAAAAGAAAATGATCGAGTTATATTGGTAGAGACTTTTGATGAACACCGTAAATTGAATAGACTGAATATCCTCATGCAACTGAAGAAGCCCTATTTTCCATTAAGTTTCAACTCCTAACAAACAATGGTGGAAATATGCCTCTCTAAGCTTAAACCTTAAAGTTGCTGACATCTCTATTGCCTATTGGACTGACATTAAGCCCGCACCAAGCAAAGATAAGCAAGAATAGCCGACTAGGCCCATATACTCGTCATTTTCATATAATTTATTCCTATGTGAGACCAAAAAAATTCCCACAGATGCTAGGGAAAATCTCAACAATCTCCATTTCTACCTGTTCACCACTAATGAGTAATGACCATGTTAAATACGAAGTATAAAAGAAGAGTGGAAACTGGTGTGGGCTATCCGTGGAGAAGTGTTGACTGTTGAACAATAACCCAAAGAGAGGTTAGAGAAATCAAATTGGCAAAGAAGAGAAACTCCTCAAGGTTATAAGTTAATAGTAATTATGAGCATTGTGCAACAATTCAATTTGCACATAAATTATACAAGGCTCAACACTTTTGCTCACGTGTTAGTGTCCCTTAAGCAAACTGGAAAAGTAAACATCAATAGTCTTCACTGGGTCTGGACATCCAGTAGAGGTATCTTTTCCAGTTGCATGATTAATGTTATAATATGAAAAAATCTTCTGATAAAATGTAATCGAAGGTTGTTGAGGATGAAAACTGATCCCATGCATATAACAGGATTGTAGTGGTGTTTTCTGAGGATAATAAAGAAGGGTGCATCAAATAATACATCAGCAACTCAGCTGATTTTAAAGTGATAGCCCAACTATATTTTTTTGGCCCTTTTCCAAATTAAAATCACACTCTTTAGACCTCCAAAATAAATCATCAACATGAGGTGTGGGGATAGTTTATTAGGTGCATTTAGATTTATGTGCTGAAAACTCACTTAATGTGACAACAGTTTAGAAAAGCAAAACAAATATGGTCTCTGTCCCAGTGTCCCTAACCCTAGGCTTTCCAACCATCAGGGGGTTAAGACTGGTTAGGCTCGAGTGTAATCACCATCCCTCTATTTGACACATCATAAAAAGTTTCTTTCATTTCCCGAACTATGAAGCATTAGGGCTTGATCCAAATATTTTTTCCCCCTTTAACTTTTTTCCAGATGCAGCCATAATTTAACTTCTTTCCCTTTTCCTGGAATCCAATAACATTTGTATCAAATAGCCGAAAAATGTTTTTGACATCCTCTTACTCAATATATATAACTGCTCTAGTTTCTATTCATTTCAACCCAGGATCTCTATTCTCCAGTCGTCTCATGAATATCACCAATCATGTTGACAAATTCTTAATCCAAATATGTCTCGTATGTGTACAAGATTCTAACCACCCTATAAAAATAACCAACATAAAAAAGGCTTTATGTTCACATAATAAAGTGATAATTCTATTTAAATTTGTGTGAATGATACACGCTTGGAATTGTACCCTCTATTTGGGAGCAATAGCGGTTTACGTTAATATAATGTTCAACAATATCTATCGTAAAATCCTATCATAAGTTCATAATCATAATAAGGACAAATGATTGCTAATTTCAGTCAAACACGAACTCAATTATAATTTGCAATCACAAACCACTCATATTTTGCACAAACATGCAACCATTAAAATATGCTTAGATATTGATAATTGTCAACCAGCTGTGAAAACAATCAAGGATCTGTGATGAAAAGATATCAACAACTTAAATTACCAGACAGAATCAATTAATCCACATGCTCAAGTCATGGTTGGAAAAATTAAAAAAAATGGCTGCAGCTAACATAAATTCTACCCCGTATACGTCATTAGTTTTAATATTATAATGAATTCATTTGACTTGTATAAAAGTCTATTATTATGATTATAATATACATTTAAATCATTGTACGATTGGAAATCTGAAGTAAAACAAGCCACGATACGGGGAGTGACATGGCTTAGTTAGTCTTTAAACACGAAGACAGTCGGCAGAATGAGAGATTAAACCACGTCGAAATCATCTTAAATACTATATACTCATAATACAACCAAGTTCAATCATGGTGTCAAATTAGTCAAACTGTACATGATGATTCATAAGATTTAATAATTCCACTAGCTTGTTTTACTCGGCTCATTTCTTGTTTCAGTGAAATGGCTCAAACTTAATTTTCAGAATTAGTTTTTAATGGCTTTTGAATGAATGAATTACATATTATTACTCCGTAAAAAAGTTTGAATTTTTCTACTAAAAGCTTACTCATCTGTTATACGGAGTACCAAATATAAAGACCTTAATGGATATGAAATAAACAAAATAAAGATTAAATCTAAGAGGATTAGAAAACAGCGGGAAAATAAACCTTTTAGTGTTAGTCAATTGACGTGTTAGCCTCATGAAAAGGTTATGAGTTTATGACCGAGTACATGAAAGAAATAAAATAAATTAATGTAGGAGCAGTAAAAGCATAATCCAAATTCTTTTTCACATCATCAAAAGAATTGAAGGAAAAAAATCAACATGTTCCAAGCTCTCCGGACCATTACCATAAAAATGGCACCTTTTCTTCTTAGAAAAATAACCATAAAATAAAATAAAATAAGTTCATCAAACTGTTTACTGTATTGCAATAGATTCCTCCCTATTGCCGGGGATAGGGTACAGCCGCCGTTTGTACTGACTACTGGGGAATAATCTCCTAAATGGTTTGATATGGGGTAGAAGTCTAGAAGATGGTTTTTTTGGAATGGTTTTTGGCATTGACCACCATGATTGGGAGACAAGGGAAAAAATTATTGTTAAAAACTGTCCCACATTTAAATGAGTTTGAGATATTCATAGGACAATCAAGGACATCATGTGAGCAACACGTGGTTCCAATGGAAAACACTATTTTGACAATGTTTTTAATCTTAAAAATGGATAATTCTAGAGAAGTTGTGTCATTGAACTCGAGTTCTAAGAACTTTAAGTCTTAGACAACAGTAAAAGTTCCTTGGTGCTATACCCTGAACTCCAGAAAATGTGAATTGTGATACTTGTGGGTTGGGTCTCCGTGGCGCTTGGCATGGTTTTTCTAAAAACAGTGGCGGAGACAGGGGATGTCAAGGGTGGGCCACCAACCACCCAATTTTGTAAAAAAAAAACCGTTTATTCCTTATATTTATTAGAAAAAGTAAATTAATACGGACTAAATAACTGTTTTGCTAACATGTCGACTCCCAAATTCAATAATCCTGGCTCCCCCATTGTCTAAAACAATAAGAATGTGTTTGTAGAGTTGTGAAAAATGAAGGGCCTCTTCAAAATATTTAGGGGTGATTTAAACTATTCACAAATCACTAGGATTCATTAGAACCTTTCTTCATAAAACAACCTTTCATAATCACTTAGATCAAACTGTTATTGAGTAAATTGATTATTACAACTACATATCCCACTATTGGAAGGGTATAAAACTATAGAATAAAGTTACATATATATGCAACTTTATCCCTAACAATCAGTCTTAGCCTCTCCGCTATTAAGATGAAAGTACTGGCGAGGATTCACTAAATCCCCTGGCAATAAGTACCCACACTAAATCCTGGGCCACCTTAGAAGCTGAAATCTTTATGAATCTCCACATTTTTGTTCCCACGCTCTGGCCTATTCACAGCTGCCTGATTGCTATTTATATTAGGCTCAGGTCCAAAGAACTCAATGATTAGGGCAAAACGAATTATGGCTCTTCCACAACTTCCAACAAGACGCCACAAACAGTTACTGCCGACCCTCACAAATATAATGAGAAGAAAAAAGAAATTATATATGGTACATTGCTCCACATACCCGAACACGTCATCCATTTTACAATAAGAGACAAGAAAAGATGTCATCCAAATGTATATAGACCTAAGAAATTAGAATGACCAACAACAAGTGGAGGGGGGGGGGGGGACTAAGACGTATAGACTCTATAGTGGTCTCTTAAGCATGCTTTCACATTACTATCAATACTAGACAAATAAGGTAAATGTATTAATCTATCTATTGCCACCTATAGCATGTGTATTTCAGAATTCAGACAATATAACGTGAAACAATAGTAAAATTATGCGAGAAGAAACACTAGCAGATCGACAAATTTGCCTAGGAAGTTTGGTTTTTGGAGGAAAGAAAATAGATTGTGCACCACATGAAGCATTAATTGAAGAGATGGTGAAAGAGATATATCCTTCATTTACTCACATTGTATATCACAGGTGGCTAAAGAATCCATCACATCTGCATACTTGTTTGGCTAAATCTTCAAATGCTGTCGCTTTCCCATTCTTCTGCAGCTTTTCAATATAATCCAAGTTCTACGAAATTTGGTCCCCTAGATCACGGTGAAGTCGATCTAAATTTGATTTAGACCGGTGTCTAATCCCTGGAGTTCAATAATCAATAAGGCAATGAGATAACCCTTCAAATTTAGTGCTTATCTGGAGAAAAATGGTATGACCACCTGTACCTGTTCGCAACAGAAATTGAGACAAGGAAAAACAGTGTGTCACCAGTTCATCTAACGGACCAGTTGGGACATACCTGTTAGAAAGATAAGGGGAGAGGCAGGAGAATTAAGGTAAAAAATTAATTGAAGATTACTGTTAAGTACATTCGTGAACAGTAAATAAGTTAAAATAATGATATAGTACTAAACAGAATTAATTCACCACCAAGCCTCCATAATAAACACGTTCAACTATAAAAGATTTCTCCAAGCTGAAAGTAAGACCTGAATAACACTGTTCCTGAAAGCAATTTAATAGACAACAGAGAAAACTTTTATAAAACATATCAACCAGTGAGGTCCATCAGCATAGTGACTTAGTCTGTCTCTATCACTAGTTAGGTTTAAGCCCCATTATTATGTGGGATCTATGAATCAACAAATCCTAACCACACGAATGTCATAGTTTAATCCATAGAATTGATAGTGGATGAGACTACTAGTGAGCATAACTAAATCATGATGAATTAAAATCTGACTCCCGCAAACTAACAAAAATGATCCACAAATACATCAGTGAACAACAATGGTTAAACCAAATCCATTTTTGGATGTACAATGGTACATAAGTTCTTCTCAGTGAAAGACAAAACAAATGAGGTTTTTAGTAATACAGAGTTGTGCACTCAGGCCACTTTCAGTGTATCTATAAACATATGAGACCCTTTTGTTGCTGCAGGTTGCCAGAAGTTCCATAAGTATACATGAGGTAGGCCATTTCTTCAGAAGATATATGATTGTACAAAAACAGTGAGACTATATCCATTTTTACAGCAATTAAAATGGACGATTCACATTTTAAAATGTTGGTTTATAACTTATAAGCCTTGATGATTCTAGACATAGAAGCATTCCAAGTATTGCAGCCTTGCAAGACATGAAACTGAAAAAAACATTAGGCAAAAGATTCACTTGTGCATTGAGTCCTTTCACCTAAACAACACTCCTAAATAAAATCCAAAAAACAGGTCTTCAATGAGCACTTTGATCACTTAACTTAATAAAACATCTATCTGTCTTCATCCAAACAACACTCGTACATAAAATCCAAAAACAGGTCTTCAATGAGCACTTTGATCACTTAACTTAATAAAACATCTATCTGTCGATAACAAAGTAACAAAAAAAAAATCTAATACTGCATGACATAGACGCCAATAATTAATTTGCATTCTGATATGTGCAATGTGCAGTGCACTTATATGCTTAACTCAATTAATGCCCAAATCACTAGAAGACAGCAACAAACATTCTCACCGCTCGACAGTAAAATACACCATCTAGAAGACTAGAACACATACAAATATGCATTTTATACCCCTTTATATGGTGGAGGTGCTTCTCCAAAGAATTAAGATAGCCATCCACCTAAAAGTAATTCCTAAGCGTCTGCAAATGCTAATAAATTATCTAACAAATTGAAAACTAACATTTTCTCTTACATTGGATTTTCGAAGGCAAATACTCCTTTGTCAAGAAGGAAAGTGAGTTGACAGACAATGCTTCAATCTCAAACTTCACACCTTTTTCCTGCATCCTCTGTAGTTCTAACCTTAAATGGAAAGAGAAAAAAGATCCACAAACACTGAGACACTCTAATGACAAAGAAAAACTACTAAAAATAAGGGTGGTGAAAGACCTCCAATGTGGTTCCTCATGCTGTAGGTAACACCTTTGTAATAGTGCTTCAATTTTATTCTTATCTGTAGGATACAGAAAGCAGAAGAGACGAGCAATTCAGCATATAATTTAGGAAAGTAATAAAAGAGAACAATCTTATTTCTTAATTGAGAAAACCACATATCATTTCCTTTTACCTTCAGTTGTCAAGGGAAGCAGACACTGTGAAGGAAGTGCAAATTTCTCATAATCTGACGTAAAAGCACCAAGCCAGCAGATATTTGGTACGCACAGAAATTCCACATCGTATGCCATTTCCTTGGAAAATCAGATAAAAATATTTACAATTTAAACAATAATGAACACATCCAGAGTTCCGGACTAGCTGACTACAGAGGGGCAATTAGAATTGGTAATTATGTTCATTAAGAAGTTTCACGGCGTAATATTCTGCACACATCACCAGGCCTTATTGTCACATGGATCACAAGAAAGCATCTGAAAACAGCTATAGATGTCACTAACCAGAGAACCAAATCGATAAGTGGCCAGGATGTCAAACCCATATGGATCAGAATCCACCAAGCAATATACGGGAATGTGCAACTTCTCAGCAAGGAGGCGCAAGAATCTGAAGGATGGATAAAATTCATGCATATCATGAAAAATAGATGAGTGACATCGTCAACTGAAATGGTAATCATAGAAATCGAATAAGGAATTGACACGTTCTTTCGAATATGCACACTATCAAAAGGCTAAAAGATACCTTCTTGTAGGAACATCTGGATATCCTCTTCCCTGCAAAAGGTTACAGTTAATACTAACTTTAACTAGTTAAGAAGACACAAAAATGAGCATGCTCCATTACCGTAATGACAATGCACCGGTTGAGGCTACAAAATTTATCATTTGCCAGTCGCTGGAAAACTGCAAAGTTTTGGAAGAAAGGTTAACTTTTTATCAGAAGGATGAGCACTCCAGAGTTCATCACAAAAGGGTAATACCTGACTCCTTCTCAACAACTAAGATATATTCAGCAAAACTAAGGATATCTGATCCAAAAGTCAAGAAAAATCTTATTTCTCAGCACTTGTATATAGTTTGCAAAATGTTAGGTAAACAGGCCAGCGTGTAATGTAAACATGCATATCATCATGTTAGTCATTCAACTCATAGCTGAGCTACTGCATTTATGGATATCTTGAACATCTTCAACTTGGACAGGAACAGGTTGAGCCTGAAGCAAAACACATGGATATGAATCTGAATCTTTGTTCCACCAAATGACATTGTATACCATGGAGGCATGGATGCTTACAGTGTTAGGACTAGATATGCAATCAAATTTCTTTCCGCCTTCAGAATATCGTACCCATCCCATCACCAACCTGAGAAAGAGTTCAAAGAACATGGTATCAAAATTCACAAATTGATAATAGCATACACCAACAACAACAACAAAACCTTAGTCCCAAAATGATTTGGGGTCGGCTAACATGAATCGTTGTAGGAGATCGTCATTGTCACCAATCAAACCAGAAAGGAGCAAGAATTAAAAAAAGAAAAAACAAGGACGAGAAAGTGGAATTAATGAAAGTAAGAAAAGAGAAAAATGTATATATATATATATATATATGTATATATATATTATAGAAGAAATATTGTAAGAGATAATAAAAAATAAGTAAATATTAAAATAAATGAATAAGTAAAATAAGTACATTTCAAAATAGCATGTAAAATAATAAAAAATTGAAAGAATTTTAAAAAATACATAAAAAATAATAAATAATAAAATAATAAAAATAAAAATAAAGAGAATCAGAAACATTGAAGCTGTATAAGTCTCACTGAAAATTGATAATAGCATATGATTTCAAAAAATAAAAAATTGATAATAGCATATGATTTCAAAATTGAAAAAGAAACACAAGTCATGATGCTCGCAGATGTTGAAATTAAGGATGTATGTATGGCTGATTTGTTAGTGCATGGGCTTAATCATCTTAACTTCCCCATTATTTTAGTAAGCCAAATTGGACTAGGTATGATCCCAAAAATTAACCAAAATATAATAAAATAGCCAAACAGAAAAGTGGGATTGCTTCCATCTTCAGTAAGTTTGATGCAGCTGTAACCTAGAATAACCCCACCTATGAAATAGAGGAGAATGGAGGATGAAGAAGTTAACCAGTATTAATTAAACATACCCTTTTGCAACAGACACCTGCAAAATGTAAAGGGATAAAGTAAGTGCCCAAAGGGAGAGAATATAATGATAGACACAGAAAACATAATAGAATCATGGGTTATTCTGAAGATTTTTGGAACTTACAACTTGCTTCTCACAGAAAATAAACACATACCAAAAGAAATTGTGAATGGGCTACGTAAAACCACGGTACAGAAGATAATTAATCAACTAATCGAGTTGTCAGTAATACTACTAGGAGCAGACATGCACGGAGAATTTCACAGGAAACAAAATAACTGTAAATGAGCTGCCTGAAACCTCGGTACAAAATAGTATCATGGAAATTTCAAGTTTCAACTTAAATAATTTGGCCATATGGTGTTAAGTTGGTCTACAGTTGCTACTCTATTTAAGTAACATGATTAACTAAGTCATGTCTGAAAATGGAAAAATATTGAAAGGTAGAAAAGAAATATACTCACAACATTCAAATTGTGGCGACTACACTTTAGGACTATGCATATATCATTTATGGCCCGGTCTACAACAGACTGATCTGCAGAAATGATAAGAAGTACAACTTAGATTTCCAAGAGATGAAAGTAAAAAAAGAAACAAATACAAGTGGAGAAACTTGAGGATAATCATTAATAATATTTTACTCGATTTAACAAACCAGATCAACATTATTTCAGGGGACAAAGATAGCTGGAGCTCTAATAAATGAATGTTTGCACTACAATAGCAGAGCAGTGTCCAATATCAAACTGGTGGCAGAAACATCTATAGATAAAATTTATACATAAAATCTACAATATAATAAAAAAACTCTATGAAAGACTTCTTCTAGAATCTGAAAACAAAAAGTGTGCACCTGAAAATACAGATGGGTATGTATAGTATATGTCTCGTTTTGAAGCATGTTTGTTTTCTTGTAAAAGCTGCTGTACTATTAGCAACACCCTAAGCAATACATCTGTTGGGAAAGAAGGTAAAAATAGTTGAATGGGAATGTGTAGACCTGTTGCAGAATCCGATAATATTCCATGGTAACAAAACAACTACATGCAGTAAGCCTTGTATATGTTCTTAGAATTGAGGTTACCTATCCTATGAGCATGTGGTTGCTTTCGCAGGGTAAGTACCTTAGCTCCTACCGGCACATTGGAGCTGCAGAAACTGCATACAGCAGTAGAAAAAACATAAACATGCAAGTATCATGAAAATGCAAATCCACCATTTGAAAAACTTTTAGTTTGGAGAAATAAACAGTAAAGTGACTCCAAGAGAAAATAATTGACAACTGATTTTTGAGATACCCTGAATTGAAAACTAGCTTATTATTTAATGGAGCAGTGAGACCCTGAGAGCCCTACATATGTTCACGGTTCTTTAAACATATCACACTAGTTGAATTTCTAGCTTTTATCGCGTTCAAAACACCAATGTCAGAACTCATCAAGCTTTTTCAATACATGGTTTGGTTCACATTTCAAGACAATGAGCTTTAGTCACTCTCATAATCTCAACTTTACACAGAGCAACAACAGAAAAAATACTTCTGTTATTAATTAGGTAAGACCACACTGAATGAACTATTTATTTGCTAAACAGAACTTCCAACAAAAAATAATTCAACAGCATAATAGGAAATTCTCCTGAATAATAATATTCATTCAAACTACGTAAAAAACATCAATCTCCTTTATTCCAATAATCGAATCAAAAAATTATAAGGTCAAAGTTAATATGAAGTACTGTACTTTTAGATACAACTTTGGGATCATAAAAACACATTTATTTCCAATTACATAGCATGATGACAAAGTTTCTTATAAAAGAGTAAGCCCGGCCTTCCAAATTATGCATAACACATTGTTGGAAATCCTAGTGAGAATACAAAAGAAAATGAGTGGGGAAAAGGAAATGTGAAAAGTCCCACATGGGAAAAACACCAACTACTTTCAATGTTTATATTTGGGGACTTGAGGGAAACATTTGTTTAAGAAAGCATGTGAGTGGCATGGGTGGACACACAACACACACGCGTGGGCCGGGCCATGGGCCATGGGCCTTGGTACTTGGCGAATGCAGTTCGCGGGCGTGGGGTGGGTTTTGTGGGTCGGGTTATTCTTTTTGGTCAAAGTGGGTTCAATTAATTCTAACGGGCACAAAGAATTAATCAAACCACTAATCCGTAACTGTCCCATTAACCCCACTAAATGTCGTTTTAACTACCCATTAATTACCCAGTAAACGTGGTAACCTCCCACTACTCCACTACTAGTCGTTTATGGCTGTTGCAGCCCTCCTATAAATTCCTTCCTTCTGTTTACCATAAACACACAACTTACAGAAACAATTCTTAGTATTCTCTCTCAAATTCTCAAACACTGTTCTCGTTTTTTTGGGCAAATATTCTGGTCTCCAACAGAGGCTTGTGAGTGCACACAAACCTTGGTGTCGTGTTAACCCCGGAGGGCAACCGCAAGTGATCTACTGCATCGGAGGTAGCGCGGAATTGTCTTTTAGAGCAGTGGTTTGGCCACGGCGCGACAAGTGTTCAGTTCGT
This sequence comes from Spinacia oleracea, assembly GCF_020520425.1. NCBI lineage: Eukaryota > Viridiplantae > Streptophyta > Magnoliopsida > Caryophyllales > Amaranthaceae > Spinacia > Spinacia oleracea. The sequence continues at coordinate 187,945,925 of NC_079490.1, forward strand.
ACATACGTATTATCCAGCTAAATTGTTCCAATTATTTATTTAGCTAACAATCTAAAAGACAATTTGTTTATTATAGCTATGAATATGCATTTGAAATTTCTCATTCCTGATATGTCGAAATTGGAACCTCTGGATGGAAAGAACTATAAACGTTAGGATGAGATTTTATTTGGAACAAATTGATGTTGCGTATGTAATTTCTGATATTGTGAAACCTGATGATGATGATGATGAATTGCATGATTTTGGGTTGAAGTTTGCTAAGGATGATAGAACCTGTAAGGGAATGTTGTTGCACTACATGTTGAATGCATTGCTTGATATTTATATGGGTTATAATCATGCTAGGGATATTTGGGATGGTTTAGATAAAAAGTATGGAACTGATGATGCTGGTACTAAACGTTATTGTGTTAGTAAGTGGTTAGTCTTTCAAGTTGAGGATGATAAACCAATTATTGATCAGATTCATGCTTATGAGAATATTTGCATTGCTATGGCTGTCGAAGGTTTGAGTATTTGTGATATAACCCTTGCTATTGTTTTAATTGAGAAACTACCACCTTCATGGAAGGATTTTAGAAACCAACTAATGCATAAGAAGAAAGACCTTGCCTTAGAGGAATTTGTAGGTCACCTGAAAATTGAGGAGAATCGTATTAAGGATAAGGGTCAATCTGTGTTTTCTGCAAAAGTTAATCTCGTTGAATCTAAGGGCAATATCTATTCTGATAAGTTTAAGGGGAAGGGCAGTCAGTTCAAGCCAAATACAGAAGTATAAATTTAAGGAAAATTGTTTTGAATGTGGAAAGGATGGTCACAATTCCAGGGATTGCAGGGTCAAGAAGAAGCCAGGTCAGAATCAAGCCCACCTTGTTGAAGCTGTTGCTGATCCTAACAATTTTGTTGTTGTTGTTTCAGAAGCTAACCTGACGGGTGATGTTGCTGAATGGATCGTGCAAACAGGCACATTTGCACCAACATAGAAATGTTCACCTCCCATAATAAGATTGATGGTGAAAATGTATTCATGGGTAACTCTGCTTCTGCAAATGACCAAGGCAAAGGGAAGATCGTTCTCACTCTCACTTCTGGAAAAACTCTCACTTTAACTAATGTTTTGCACGTTCCGGAAATGCGTAGGAACTTAATTTCTGGTAGTTTACTTATGAAAGCTGGTTTAAAGCTGTCCTTTGATTCTGATAGGATTACCCACAATGGAGAATTTGTGGGAAAGGGCTTTTGTAATGGGGGGTTGTTTACTCTTGATGTTTCCATTGAAGTTATGAATAAGAAAGCTAGTACTTCTTCTGCTTATATTGCTGAGTCCATTGATTTATGGCATGCTAGATTTGGTCATGTTAATATTGCTTCAATCAAAAGACTTAAACACTTAAACATGATTCCAACATTTTCTAAAACTGATTTTGCAAAATGTGAAGTATGTATTGAAGCAAAATTTGCAAAGAAACCCTTTAAATCAATAGATAGTCAGACAGAAGTACTAGAACTTGTTCATAGTGACTTGGGGGATTTTAAAAACTATGAGAGCAGGGGTGGTAAAAGATATTACATTACTTTTGTTGATGACTGCTCTAGATTTACTATGGTTTATCTTCTCATGTCAAAGGATGAGACCGAGGAGATGTTCCTCAAGTACAAGGTTGAAGTTGAAAATCAGCTAGATAGGAAAATCAAGAGACTTAGGAGTGATAAGGCGGTGAGTATGCCCTAACACTCTTAAGGCGTTTTGTGAACAGAATGGTATAGTTCACGAAACTAGGTTCCTTACACACCCGAACAAAACGGGATTGCTGAAAGGAAAAATAGAACTTTAAAAAATATGATGAATTCAATGCTTATTAGTTCTGGGCTTCCTGATAATATGTGGGGGGGGTTATTCTTTCTGCTTGTCATGTTTTGAACAGGGTGCCTCACAAGAAGCTAGACAAGACCCCATATGAGCTATGGAAAGGTCGATCACCAAGCCTGAAATACTTGAAAGTGTGGGGGTGCTTAGCATAGGTTGCCATACCTAGTTTCAAAAGGGACAAGATTGATCCCAAAACGGTTGATTCTATCTTTATTGGTTATGCTTATCAAAGTGCTGCTTATCGTTTTCTAGTTAAGGGTGCTAACAACTCTTATGCAAGTGGTATTGAAGCAAGAGATGCTGAGTTTTTTGAAAACACTTTTCCTTTAAAGATCTCTTGCATTAGTAATGATGTACCATCTTCTAGCACTTCTAATGTTTTACCCATTGCTCCCTCTTTCACTATTAATAATAAGTCTGACTTAGAGCCAAGGAGAAACAAAAGGGCAAGAAAGGAAACAAGTTATGGTGATGATTTCGTTACTGCCTTTCTAACTGAACCTCTTTTAATTACTAATGATTTTGTGTATGTTTTTATTTTAGAAGACGACCCTATAACCTATGAAGAGGCAATGAGGTCAGTTGATGCAGTTTCCTGGAAAAAGAGGCTATTGATAGCGAGCTTCAATCAATCCTAAGTAATAATACTTAGGAATTGGTTGATCTGCCTAGAGGTTGCAAGCCCATTACTTGTAAGTGGATCTTTAGGAAAAAGTTGAAATCATGTGGATCCATTGACAAGTATAAGGCCAGAATTGTGGTAAGGGGTTTTACTCAAAAACATGGCATTGATTATTTTGATACATATTCTCCTGTAACCAAAATCGCAACCATTAGAACCTTAATTGCTCTTGCATGCATTAATGATCTTGTTGTGCATCAAATGGATGTGAAAACTGCATTTTTGAATGGTGATTTAGATGAAGAGATTTATATAGTTCAACCTGAAGGTTTTGTTGTTCCAGGTCAAGAAAACAAAATTTGTAAACTAGTCAAGTCATTGTATGGGCTTAAGCAAGCCCCTAAGCAGTGGCATGAAAAGTTTGACAAGACAATGACTGGTAATGATTATCATGTAAATGAAGGTGACTCTTACGTTTATTATAAACATGATTCTTTTGGTTGTGTGGTTATCTGTCTTTATGTGGATGATATGTTAATTTTTGGTACTGATTTGGATCGAGTGAATGAAACAAAAGAATTTTTGAGTTCAAAATTTGAAATGAAAGACATGGGTGAGGCAGATGTGATTTTGGGAGTAAAAATTATTAGAACTCCAAATGGCATCTGTCTCAGTCAAGCTCACTATGTTGAAAAACTTCTTAAAAAGTTTGATTCATTCGATGTCGATCCAATCAAGACCCCCTATGATATCAGCATCCATTTAAAGAAAAACAAAAGTGATCTTGTTTGTCAATCTGAGTATTCTAAAATTATTGGTAGTGTTATATTTCTCATGAACTATACTAGACCTGACATTGCCTATTATGTAAGTAGATTGAGCAGGTACACTCATAACCCAAGCAATGAGCATTGGGGTGCTTTAAAGCGGTTGCTTAGGTACCTAAGGGGTACCATGGATTGGGGATTGCACTACTCCAAGTCTCTAGGAGCGTTGGAGGGATTTTGTGATGCCAACTGGGTATCCGGAAATGATGAAGTCAACTCCACTAGTGGTTATGTCTTCACCCTAGGGGGTGGAGCTGTTTCGAAATCTTGTAAGCAATCTTGTACTGCTATGTCTACTATGGAATCTGAGTTTATTGCTCTTGAATTGGCAGGTCATGAGGCAGAATGGTTGAGGAACGTGCTTGCAGATATTCCACTGTTGGGGAAGCCAGCTCCTTCAGTTGCACTTCATTGTGATTCGCAATCTGCTATTGTCGTGGCAAACAACCAAGCCTACAATGGGAAGAAAAGACACATTCGTTTGAGGCACAAGGCTGTCAAAGAATTGTTGTCAAGTGGAGTGATATCACTGGACTATGTAAAGTCTGAAAAGAACATCGCGGATCCGTTATTGAAAGGCCTATGTAAGAAACTAGTTTTGGAAACGTCGGAGGGGATGGGTTTGAGGCCCATTGGATGAATTGTAAGGTAATGAACTCCTACTCACTATGAGTTCAAAGGGGAACATTATGTAATAATTCAGAAGCACAAATTTTTGTTTTTTGTCCATCCCTTAGATGTTTATGATGTGCTTGCTATTATTGAACGAGCTTGAGCATACAGCTCTTAATGAACCCATATCCATATTTTTGGTGGTGTGATATAGCTCACACTTGATGGGATTCAACTACTTAGGTGTGGAAGTGAGGCCGCTTCCTATGAGAATTGCATGGGCTATTCTCTAGAGCACCTACGAGCATCCAGGTTATGGACGTATGACCAGTATAATGCGTCACTTCATTGGCGGAGATTCAGAATATTATACATGTTCAATTGTGTGCTTTGAGTAACGGGTTTCTAACCTCCTATTAAGTTCAAAACGTAAGTCACTTGGTAGGAAAGAAATCCTAGCTTGAATGTCACTAAGTGTTAATTCAAGTCACAAGACATTGACACTTATTCAATTGTTTGTTTTGCACAGAAATTCAATTCTTTAAATCTTTTCTTTTTATTCTCATCTTCGGACCTGGGGGATTGTTGGAAATCCTAGTGAGAATACAAAAGAAAATGAGTGGGGAAAAGGGAATGTGAAAAGTCCCACATGGGAAAAACACCAACTACTTTCAATGTTTATATTTGAGGACTTGAGGGAAATATTTGTTTAAGAAAGCATGTGAGTGGCATGGGTGGACACACAACACACACGCGTGCGCCGGGCTGTGGGCAATGGGCCATGGTACTTGGCGAATGCGGTTCGCGGGAGTGGGGTGGGTTTTGTGGGCCGGGTTATTCTTTTCGGTCAAAGTGGGTTCAATTAATTCTAACGGGCATAAAGAATTAATCAAACCACTAATCCCGTAACTGTCCCATTAACCCCACTAAATGTCGTTTTAACTACCCATTAATTACCCAGTAAACGTGGTAACCTCCCACTACTCCACTACTAGCCGTTTATGGCTGTTGCAGCCCTTCTGTTTACCATAAACACACAACTTACAGAAACAATTCTCAGTATTCTCTCTCAAATTCTCAAACACTATTCTCGTTTTTTTTGGGCAAATATTCTGGTCTCCAACCGAGGCTTGTGAGTGCACACAAACCTTGGTGTTGTGTTACACTAGAGGGCAACCGCAAGTGATCTACTGCATCGAAGGTAGCGCGGAATCGTCTTTTAGAGCAGTGGTTCGGCTACGGCGCGACAAGTGTTCAGTTCGTACATACGTATTATCCAACTAAGTTGTTCCAATTATTTATTTAGCTAACACACATAAATCTCCGAAACGCGAGTATTAATTCAGACAAATCTAATCCCAACTAGCAAGGACATGGTTCCAACTCCACACGTAATTTAAATCAAAAATCAAACATTTCAAGAGAAAAATAAATTTAAACCGAAACAATTTCAGAAGCATGTTTAATCAAGTTGCAGCATGCAAACTTTCTTAAATAAGTACTGTAATAATTAATAAACATAAGCTCAACCTTCCAAGTTATGTATAAACACAAATCTCCGAAACGAAAACACTAATTCACGCAGAAAACCCAACAATAAACTCAACAATGACATCTATTTTGTATTCATGTTTGATCGTTATAACAAACTGAATGAAAGCATAAAACCCAGCCTTCCAAAACATGTACGTACTTATCATACATCAAATTAAATCAATAGCATCTACTTCGAATTTCGCAAAATTGAAATCTAAATTGGAAAATAGAGAAGAAGAGGGGGGGAAAAGTTCAACCAGTTTTCAGCTGAATTCTTGCAGTAAGTTCTGAATTTGTTGATAAAAATCACAGGAGATCGGCCATTGCAAAGATCTACGAGAATCGAACGACTGAACTCTGCAAACAAAATTCAAAACGGAAAAAAAAATGAGGGAGAAGATTTAGCAGGAATTTTCGATTTGAAATTGTGGAGATTAAATTAGGGTTTCGATTATGATGTTACAATTCGAATATACCTCTGATTTTTTGAATCAAATCGCTGGGTGTTGGAGTTGAACGCTTTCCCTCCATTTTCTCGCACTTTGGTACTCCCAATTCAGTGAGTTAATTTTATCTAAAAATTGAATTTCTTGTGCTATTTATACTCTCCAGTTTCTACAGCGGCTGAATTTTACTCTGTATATGTTTTCTTTCGGATCTATCGTCGGTTACGGACTCGATATAATCGGTTCAAGTTATTGATAAAGGTTTATAGGTTATGGTCAGTTCGAGGTATAATTTTTTCGGTAATTTTTGTGTAACATCGCCTTATCGGGAAAATCATTTTGATTGTTTAACTAATTGGTTCTATTTAACTAATTAATTTTATTACTTAACTAATTAGTTTCAGTGCTTAATTAATTAGTTCAAAAATTGTTTAACTAATTAATTATAATTTTTTCGGCAATTTTTGTGTAAGACCGCCTTATCGGAAAAACCATTTTGATTGTTTAACTAATTAGTTCTATTTAACTAATTGGTTTTATTTAACTAATTAGTTTCATTACTTGACAAATTAGTTTCAGTGCTTCATTAATATTTCAAGTACGTGCTTAACTTCTACTCTTAACTAATTAGTGTCAGTGTTAACTAATTAGTTTCAGTGTTTAACTAATTGATTTCATCGCTTAACTAATTGGTTTCGTTGCTTAAATAATTGGTTCAATGCTTAACTTATATGACACCAAGGTGGCATTTTGTCTAAGACCATCTTGTAAAAGTTTATATAACTTCTTTTATGCAGGGTAAATAGTTATATTATCGGATTGCAGTTAGATCGTGTCATTTTCTAAAAGCTCTTAGACCCTATTCCTTTTGTTTGAATTTCATGAATTTCAGTTCAGTTCGATCCAGTTCATTTTAATTATTTATTTATATTGTTTTTATTATTTACATTATTTTTTATAATTTATTACTAGTATTTATTATTTACTATTACTATTTATTACTTGTATTTATTATTCAATTTATTATTTATTATTTTCTCTGTTCTTGTTTACATGATACAATTATTTAGTCACCTTTGTCAATGCACGATTCGAAACATTAATATATTCAATTATGGATAAGAAAAAAATATAAAAAAATTATATTTAAAAAATATATATTGAGACGAATCTAACAAAATCCCACAACGATTATGTTTTTTTATTAGTATAAATCACAAAAGGAAGTCAAAAGAGCTTGTTGAATAGTGTCCAAAACTCAAATGTGTCATGTAAATAAGAATGGAGTAAGTATTTCATTAATTATTTATTACTCATATTTATTATCTATTTTTTAATTTATTGTTTATTATTTAGTATTTGTATTTATTATTTATTACTTATTTCAGTTCAGTAATATTAAGTTCAGTTAGTTCAGTAAAATCCAGCTCAAAAGAACAAGACCTTGGTGGTAGGTAATTTTAATGAATAGGCCATTAGTCCTTCAAAAAAAGAATAGGTCATTAGTGTGTTCCATGGATTTGTGTAGTCGTCCGCTGGTTTATATCAATGGAGAGCCCCAAATTTAATTTTGAGTTTATTTTTCTTGCTTTGTTTTGTTTTCAGGCCTACAATAATGCTTCCTCCGATCCTCTTGTGAAGAACGTTTCTCCCTCGAAAGACAAGTATTGTGTTCTCCTTTTCTTGTGCGAGATTTTTTTTCCTAATGTTCAGGACTACCGTAAATTGTTTCATTGATAAATTTTATATGGGATCGCACTGAAGGAAATAATGCCCTTGGTCCAAGTATGCATTCAATGCTAAGTCTAATAAATGCAGTTCAGTATTAATTAAACAAGTTAATAAATTCAGTGAGATCAAGTGAGCTGAATGCCTAGCTAGAGACCGCTTCTGTTCAAGTGGAATTAATAATATTAATCAACAACTTACTCTTGACTGAACCCGTAGGGTCACAGAAATAGTACATGAACGGATCAAGTATTTAAGTGAATATATTATTCATTAATTACTCCATTTATGAACATTCGGAAACGACGGATCTCGGTTCCAGTGGGAGCTGAAATCGTCAAAAGGCAAAATAAAGAATACTCCGGAAATGATGATATTGCCGGAAACGGAAATATGGATCATGACGGAAATATAAATATTATCCAAGTCGTAGATGTTGCCGGAAACGGAAACATGGCTTGTATAGGAAAATATTATCGAAAATAGAAATATTGCCGGAATCGGAAATATTGCTGGAAACGGAAATATTACCGGAATCGGAAATATTTTCGGAAAAGGAAATTATTTCCGGAATCGGAAATATTAACGGAAACGTAAATATTTGTTCGAATCATATCGAAATAAATTCCGGAACCGGAAAACGAATCGGAAGCGCGACGTGCGAATGCTCGACGAACGAGCTTGCGAGACGCAAGGCCCAACGCAAGCGTCAGGCCCAACGCCAAGCAAGCCCGCGTGGAGCAAAGCACGCTTAGCTTGGGATGAGCAAGACAGCAGCGCCCAGCGCATGGGCCGCGTGTTGTTGCTGGACGTCAAGCACGCTGGGGCCGAGCAAGCCAGCAGCGCCCAGCTCATGGTCGCGTGCTGTTGCTGGACGCCAAGCACAACGCAGCAACGTGGGCTTAGGCCACACGCTGCAAGGCCTTGGCCGGCCTGTTGCTTGCAAGCTAAGAAAGCTTGTGTGCCAAGCTACTTGCGCGGCAAGTAGTTTGGGCCACAAGTTATTGTTTTCCTAAATCTACTAAAATTAGACATTAAGGGTAAATCTGAAATACCTAGTATTTAATTTGATTGTCCGTAGAATTCTAATGTTATTAGTTAACTAGAGTCCTAATGAATTTAGTTAATCGATTGCTAGTAGGATCACAACTCCTTTATTTCCACCCTATAAATATGTGATTCATGATCACAATTTATTATTCTATTCCAACACATTAAATTCAAGAGAGAATTTTTGCCTATCACCATTGTGAGTTTCCCGAGTGCACATAAAACCTTAGAGAATATTTTAGTTGGTTGAATCTAAGGCGGATCCGAACGTGCTGCGAATCGTGAATCTATGATTGACATATTGTATATGTTGAACAATTTTAAGGTCTAATTTTGTTAATTATACAACCTAATTTGTAATTATAATTAATTTGTTGAATTTCAAATAATTTAGAATTTATTTTGATTTTCATAATTAATTGATAATTTAATTAGGATCTCATGATTAAAAACCACCATAAATTTGTTAAAAATTGAAAATTTATAAAATTTTATGACCTAGATTTTAATCCCTAAAAATACATGTAATCGGAAATTAATTTGAATAATAAATTTTCGATTTTTTTGCCTAAATTTAGTGAAATTAATATGGATTATTAATTTGTCGTTAAATTTAAAATATAAAAGTTATTAATTTTTGTAAAACGATCACAAATCTTGCACGCACGAAGCAATGGAAGTTAAGTGTTACCCTTAAGGGGTGTTGCATAGTGCGGGCATGTGTCCCGATCTTGCAAAAACATCCAATCATGCAACTATGAGGGACCAATTCCCAATAAACCCTAGCACTATAAATAGTGCAGATCCCTAGGTAAAAGGGCATTCAATTCATTCCCACCAACCTAAAACTATCTTTGATCTGCCTTCTCTCTACAAATTACTTATCTCTCTAGCTTATACTTACTTAAGCATCGGAGGGAATATTCCTACGGGAATATTCTTGTTTTGCAGGTTGCCAGAGGTTCGTGCCAGCTCATACTTGATACCTCCGAGGAACGCGTGACACGTTATCACCGTAAAAGATCCCACAACATTGATCATTGTAACAATGTAGCGTGGAACACACAATATTACATAGTTCTTAAAATAGATGAAATTTAAAATATTAGCTGTAGGAACTTATTATTTGTCGTTGCCCTCTGGGCTAGTTTTGGAACTGAAAGAGTGTTTCCATGTTCCAAGTCTTACTAAAAACATCATTTCTGTTTCTTGCTTAGATGCTAAGGGATTTAGCTTTTTAATAAAAGACAATAGTTGCTCGTTTTATTTTAAAGAGATGTTTTATGGATCTTCTAGATTAGTCAATGAACTTTATTTGCTAGATCACGACAAACAAATTTCAAACATCCTAAAGTTCCGCAAACCACTCAAATAGTATGAATAACTATTAAGTAGCTTCTAAATCGTAGTTTAAAGAATTACCACCTTACATTATTATTTAATGCAAAGCAGCTCTTAAACTAGAGCTCTGCAAATACCACTTTGTAACACCCTAATAATTCCTTATATTTATAAAACCATTTTCCCACTTAATATAATGGAATTACCCAGATATTACCGCCACTATGATAATGGCTAAGGCTATTTACCAGAATTACGCAGCGAAATTTAAATCAGTATTAAATGCAATTTAAATTTCTAATATTCGTAAAAATACTTTGTAAATACATTAAAATATATTTATAAATTTCAAAAAATACTAGGTATTACAATACTATTATAGTAATTCATTTATTTGAATAAGAAAATGGTTATATAAAAGCAAGGAATTATTAGGGTGTTACACAATGCTTCTTTTAAAAGTACTCTCTAGTTTTGGAAAAACAGTTAGATCTTCATTTGGGTTTGTAAGTGCATACAAATTCCGGAGCTTTGCTAATCTTGGAGGGTGATCGCTTTTGTTCTACTGCACCAGAATAACGCAAAATCGTGGCGTTCAAAATCATTGCATCATCAGATAAATTTATTATGATCACATCTATTATATAAGGGAACGCCTAAGGTCATTATGGTAAATGAACTAGTTTATTCTGATTATCTTTATTATATAAGAAAAGCATCTGATTGGGAAAAAAGTCAAAGCAACATTATTTAGTGACAAGTTGACAACCATTATTAGGACTAAAGATGAAAACAATACATGTAAGCATGTAATATTCAACTTTTTTTTAGATGAACGTTGTAAATAATAATGTTTGCCTATAATTTATGGTGATTATTATAATAACAAATTTTTAAATACTCCTACACGCACCACGAAGATCAAATTTTATTATTGTAACATTGTCGTCTTAGAATATGTACATTGGGGCTCTTGTAGTGATTCTCCAAGTAGTTCTCCAACAAGAATTATATTTTGGCCAACATTATGGCTCTTTTAGAGGCTCTTGAGTAGCCCTTCATGGAGAGTTACTTTAAAATAGTTGTTGATCAATACACCGCCAATAATTGATTCTTATTGAAAAGTGGAGAGTAATTTTAGTTGTAAAAGACAATTATTATTGATATGTGGACCACTAAATAGTAAAAAATAAATTGAAGAGATCTTTTGAAAAACCAACCAATGTTATGTGTTTTTTTAAAGGGATTCTTGAGAGTATTTATAAAGAGATATCAATTGCTTGTTGTTTCAATGTTGATTGTGGCTGAACTTGGTAGGAGGACCCGTGTTCGATCTCCTGCGATAAAAATTGAAAGGTGAAGAGAACCTATCCCTCAAAATACGCCCCAAATCCGGATTAGACAAGCGAAATAATGGCGTATTTCTGCAATGAAAAGAGCGGCCCACGAACCCCAATCGGGCAATCGGCCACTCCCCGGTTTATCCTAATCCTGGCCTCTTTTAACACTTGGCTCACTATTTGGATTGTCGATTTCTCGTTTCTTCCAATTGACCATATCGCTTATCTTCCCTGTCATTTTCTCTGTCTCTCTCCACTACATAGCCAAAATCGTAATAATTTCAAATTTTTGATCTTCATTTTGGACATTAGCCTAATTTCAAAACTGGTAAGAGTTTTTTTTACCAATTTTAATTAATTACTGTCGTTAGCTTTTTTTTTCCAGTCAATGTTCTTTTAGTAGTATAAATGCTTGTTGATTTATGATATTCACAATATTCTGTTAAGTTTGTTGATTGAATTCTGCAAATTAACCATAATACTGTGTTAGATTTTAATTTTCCGAGCCAATTTTGGAATTATTATTATTATTATTATTATTATTATTATTATTGTTGGGGTGTTAAAATGGGCCCACCATTTTAACCTAAAAGCCAATAAAATCCACTCAAGCCCAATATCCCTTACAAGGCCTCAAAGGCCCAACAAAGGCACTATATATACCCCTCAAAGGGCAAGGTAAAGGGGCCATTCTCTAACCCTAGAGAAGCCACCCTACTCTCTCTCCCCTAAACACCTCATTTTATACATCAATTGTACTGACTTGAGCGTCGGAGGCTCCGCCTCGGGGACCCCCCTTGGCCCGGAGTTCATCTTGCAGGCACCGCACGAGACCGGAACTCAAGATACCAAGGACGCTCCTACTATCGTTTCAACCCCGAAACAATTTGGCGCCGTCTGTGGGGATCGAGTACAATAACCCATGAAAATCCACTTTTCATAACCACTGTGTTCAGCCATAAAATGGGCGGAAATCTGAAATAACCGACCAAGAGCTACTGCTTGTGAACAGATCGGGTTATCAAATTCGATAGTGGTGGCAAGCTCATTTGGGATTTACCAAAACAAATAATAAGTGGCCAATATGGTCGCTACATTTTTGAATGATCGGGTAATTAATTTGCTCAAACTTTAGCCCAGTAGACCTCAAAATACGCACAACTGCGAGTTGAGTAATCAATTTGCTCGATTTACTTCAAAAGAGAAAACCATAACATTAGATCTACTTTGCTAAAAGTCAAAGATGATGTTGGGTGATATCTCTTGTTCTTCGGCTACCACAGCAAAGATGCTTTCTTTTTGAAAAGGAACAAAAGCACTGAGATGATAATAATATCAAGCATTTGATTGAGCTCGGTGCCGAAAAAACCAAATTGCTGGAAGTTGGAGCATCTTCATAATAGTTCAGTAAGCTACTTCCCGAAAATGGATTCTTGCTACACCCAAATCACCCGAACGGGTCAAAACAGAGGCGATAAGTGTCGATATTGAAGCCGACCTTTCCAGGTTGAAGTTGATCTCCCATGGTTGAAACTGACTTCTCAATGCCCGAGCCAGGACTTCTCGAGTTTGACCAGTGGTCTAAAGCACCGCACCGAGGTCAGGCAATTGGAAATATCAAGTTGGTGCCCACAAGGTGTTTGGAAATATTATGCCAAGTTAAGTAGCAAATCAGCTCCTACAACTTACGAAGGCAACTCCATCATCATCAATTCAGTTGTGCCCACAACGTGTTTGATAAAATGCTTCAATGAAGTCAGGTTCATATTCATGCTACCATTCTACAGTGAGAGGTTATAACTGATCTCCCGGAGTAGAACAAAGTAGTTCCAAGCATTGCCGAAGCTCCGAGGCTAGCGCCAAAGCTCAGTTTGCCGAAGCAGCCTCCCGAGCTAAACTCTTGAAGCTCATCTCCCGAGCATAGTGACCCCGAGGCTCAAACAGCGATGCTCAGTGCCGAAGGTGAGGTCGATCTCCCGAAGTGGAGAAGCTTCCCAAGGTCAGCCAGTTGAGCTGAAGCTCCCGAGCTCAGCCTCTTCGGGCTACCGAGGTTGACCCGCCGAGCTCCATTCCTCAGTCACAAGCTAAGAGCTAAGTTTCACCATCTATTTTTTGATGTTTGAAAAATTATTATACCTACATCTATTTTGATTGCTGCGCATTGCCTATGCATCAAGACATAACTAAACAGATTATGTTATTAATTGAGTAAAGGAGACATTAACTACTCATTATATAGCTATGCTAATGCCATTTGCAAAGGTGCCCACCAAATGTTTGTCAAAATGCTAAACAGATAATGAATGCTTAGTATGTCATTTATTGTCTTGCATAAACTCATGACGATGATCTGACTTGTACAAACTACTTGTTATGAATGCCCCCCCCTTCGGATTTGAAGAGCGAGGTTAAAAATCGCTCCGAGATTACAACTCGAATCGACGTTACAATCCGAGCCGAAGTAAAGAAATCGCTCCGAGATTACAACTCGAACCGATGTTACAATCCGAGCCGATTTTAGAAGCACGTTCTTGAACAGATCTTCGGATTTGAAGAGCGAGGTTAAAAATCGCTCCGAGATTACAACTCGAATCGACGTTACAATCCGAGCCGAAGTAAAGAAATCGCTCCGAGATTACAACTCGAACCGACGTTACAATCCGAGCCGAAGTAAAGAAATCGCTCCGAGATTACAACTCGAACCGATGTTACAATCCGAGCCGATTTTAGAAGCACGTTCTTGAACAGATCTTCGGATTTGAAGAGCGAGGTTAAAAATCGCTCCGAGATTACAACTCGAATCGACGTTACAATCCGAGCCGAAGTAAAGAAATCGCTCCGAGATTACAACTCGAACCGATGTTACAATCCGAGCCGATTTTAGAAGCACGTTCTTGAACAGATCTTCGGATTTGAAGAGCGAGGTTAAAAATCGCTCCGAGATTACAACTCGAATCGACGTTACAATCCGAGCCGAAGTAAAGAAATCGCTCCGAGATTACAACTCGAACCGATGTTACAATCCGAGCCGATTTTAGAAGCACGTTCTTGAACAGATCTTCGGATTTGAAGAGCGAGGTTAAAAATCGCTCCGAGATTACAACTCGAATCGACGTTACAATCCGAGCCGAAGTAAAGAAATCGCTCCGAGATTACAACTCGAACCGATGTTACAATCCGAGCCGATTTTAGAAGCACGTTCTTGAACAGATCTTCGGATTTGAAGAGCGAGGTTAAAAATCGCTCCGAGATTACAACTCGAATCGACGTTACAATCCGAGCCGAAGTAAAGAAATCGCTCCGAGATTACAACTCGAACCGATGTTACAATCCGAGCCGATTTTAGAAGCACGTTCTTAAACAGATCTCCGGATTTGAAGAACGAGGTTAAAAATCGCTCAAAGATTACAACTCGAATCGATGTTACAATCCGAGCCGAAAAAAAAAAAAAAAACCGCTCCGAGATTACAACTCGAACCGATGTTACAATCCGAGCCGATTTTAGAAGCACGTTCTTAAACAGATCTCCGGATTTGAAGAGCGAGGTGAAAAATCGCTCCGAGATTACAACTCGAATCGATGTTACAAACCGAGCCGAAGGTAAAAATCCGAAGGACAAAACCGAGCCGAAGGTAAAATTAACTTTCACTGCCAAGTGATCAAAATCAAAACCCAACCCATTTTTCAAATAGAATTGGGTCTGGGGGGCATTTGTTGGGGTGTTAAAATGGGCCCACCATTTTAACCTAAAAGCCAATAAAATCCACTCAAGCCCAATATCCCTTACAAGGCCTCAAAGGCCCAACAAAGGCACTATATATACCCCTCAAAGGGCAAGGTAAAGGGGCCATTCTCTAACCCTAGAGAATCCACCCTACTCTCTCTCCCCTAAACACCTCATTTTATACATCAATTGTACTGACTTGAGCGTCGGAGGCTCCGCCTCGGGGACCCCCCCTTGGCCCGGAGTTCATCTTGCAGGCACCGCACGAGACCGGAACTCAAGATACCAAGGACGCTCCTACTATCGTTTCAACCCCGAAACAATTATTATTATACAAAGTTGGATGGGAGCCTAGCCACTAATTGGGCTCCAATTTTAGAATAATTATTATTATTATTATTTGTACGATTGTACTATAGATCATGATTAGGGGATGTTAGAGGTGGTTTATTGGTAGCAATTATTAATGATTACGGATTACAATATTTTTCTTTTTGTTTTTTTGACAGCAACACTCTGTAGAAATGAATCCAATTTTTTGTTGTTGTTGTTGTTGTTGTGGCTGCTGCAAATGAGCCACAAGGCAATAATAATTACAAACATGGGAGGGGATTCGAACGTGAAACCTATCATAAATAGACACTCAGTATTAACCACTAGGCCAAGACTTCATTAGTACATGAATCCAAATTTTAAATATTGGGTCTGAACCGCTGACCCTGTGATGTGTTGTTTTTGCGGGAAGAGTAATAATTCTTTATTAAGCAAAAATAACTCAGTTTTGGTGGGTAGGAATTGGGAAGGTCAAGTTGTAATTAGTCTTACTAAGAATTTCAATGTTCACTTACCTGAAGGCGCGAAGATGTGTCCAATCACATAGTATATGCATTGGCTATGGTGGTGGTGTTGTCCATTATTGTGATGGTATATCAGTATATGTTTGTGGTGGATTATTTAATGAATTTGGAGATATACAGACTAATAGACTCTACACTATAAGGCGAGGTGATGATGGTATTTACATTTTACAATGAATGCCCCATTCTCGGTGGAGGGGGGTGTTCGATTTTTTGACATCAAATACACTATAAGGTGAGGTGGTGATCGTATTTACTTTTTACAGTAAATAGGTGGTGGGTGGTTTCATGGCATTATGTTTGCGGAGGTGTTGTTAAAAGTGGTTTATACCCTTGGATTGAACTGTGTTCGTACCTCCAACCTCCCTGGTGGGTTTCACTGCATTACGATTGCAGAGGTGTAGTACTAGTAGGGAGTAGTAGTCTTCAGTTTGCATTTAGCATCCCGTACACTGATACGCGTCAGTCAATTATGCTGTGCTTCACTGTGTTGGAGACGCAATGATTAGTGATTCATACCAATCATATTTCCATTATAATGATGCTAAGCCTCGTGTGTCTAAAAAGAAGCAATCTTTTGTTTCCATAAGGAACCTTATATAGTGACATTATTTTTCTTGTGGATCATTTGGCTGTGGGATGTAATGGACTAAATCAAAATGGCTCTTAAAACTTCTTCGCTTCCTTTCCATGAAGTAGAAGATGGTCTTCCCGTTGTCGTCCCGTTATCTCTTTTTGTTCAATTGGAAACAACCTCTCTGCAATTGCAGGGGTAAGGTTGCGTACACCCGGCCTTCCTTACCCCGCTTCTTGCGAGAGCCTATTTGAGGCAATGGGGTAATGATAATGATAATGATGATGTGATAGCAAATATGTTTGGTTTATATTCTTATACAAAGATTTTGCTACTGAGGTGTCCTGATTCTCATTTATCCCAAGTAAGGAAATGTATCTTGAATTCTTGATGGAAGATGACTGGCATAGAGTATCACTACTCAAACCGTCACAGACCTACATTCAGTACCCAAGAAACTTACTTGACTTTTAACAAAGTAGCTTAAAATCGGGTTTATTTGTATACGGTCTTTAATAAAGGTTGGAATGTGGAAGTCAAGGGTAATTTGTAGCTACGGAGTATTAAATTGTCTGATACACTACCATTATTATTTTACACTCCCCTGTTTATTGGCTTACAGTTTGTCACAGTGTCAAAATAATATGGAAAGCAAAGTGAACAGTTAGCTCCTGAGAAGTTTATACTCATGTTGAATTGAATGACAAGGCATTAATGAAGGAAGGAAACTTCCAAACGGAGTAACAAATGGTCTTTTGGAGGGGTCTGATCGAATTCCTAAATGAAATTAAAAAGTTTGCTGACTTAAGGAGAATATTTAGGTATGTAGGTTATTGACAGTCAATTTCTCAAAATTAATATTGTTGTGAACTTGTGAAATTAGAATAAGTTCCTTCATTAAAGCTCCATTGGGATTAAGGATCTTTCTCTCCTCTTTTATATTTGATTGCCGAACTTTTATGCCATTTGGTTCTTCAGTATCTATACAACAACGATATGAATAGGTACGCCTCCGAGAAAAGTCACATGGAGAATTAGACACTAGGCTAATTACTTGAAATTGATCATAGTTTCCAAAGTTAAATGGATGTATTTGGCTAAAAATCCAGACATTCGTTCTTGACCTCTTCGCGCTTCAAACTTCAAAGTTAATCCTTGTATAACCATTTCTCTAGAAAGAATTCTTGGGCAAAAAATATACTGGTATGTTATGATAAGATAACTATGATGCATTGTATGTGTATCCTTGTTTGTGTTTTCATGTTGAGACTGCTTACTCTTTTAATGAGAAAAAGCTTCTGGTGTTTTGCAGGCAATAGCTGGAAATAATTGTTGGTAATGTGGCATAGTCTGATGGCCAGTAACGACTTAAAAGAGTCCCTAATATCGCAATCCTTCCATGGAAAGGAATCAAAGAATGCAGTCAAGAGGAGGAGGTTTCGCCGGGTAAAGAGTGCACCTCTCAATGAGCTCACCCTTGGAGAAATAGATGGCAGTATTGCTTCAACTAGAAGATGTGAATCCCAATTTGAGAGTCTGCATCCTAGTTTGACGGGAGTAGCTATATATTTGTTCATTTACCTGGTTATTGGTGGTATTTGCTTTTACTTAGTCAGACATCAAATCAATGGTTTAAAGACAAATGGCATAGTTGATGCTCTTTATCTCTGTATTGTCACCATGACTACAGTTGGGTATGGGGACCTGGTGCCACAGAGTGTTCTTGGAAAGCTCTTTGCTTGTGCCTTTGTCTTCATAGGAATGGCTTTGGTGGGATTGGTTCTTAGTAAAGGAGCAGATTACCTTGTTGAGAAGCAGGAGGCGTTGTTGGTTAGAGCTTTGCATATGAGACAAAAACTCAGTCCAGGCGACATAATGAAGGAAATTGAAACAAACAAATCTAGATACAAGTTCATCTTGGCATTAGTATTTCTATTGATACTCGTCATGACTGGAACAATCTTCTTGACATGTGTTGAGAAGTTGGATATCATAGATGCATTTTACTGTGTTTGCTGTACCATTACTACGCTAGGTTATGGTGATCGCAGTTTCTCGACAGAAGGAGGTCGTTTATTTGCAGTTGTATGGATTCTGATGAGCACAATATGCTTAGCTCAGTTTTTCCTCTATCTTACTGAAATAAATACTGAAAAGAGACAAAAGCACCTTGTCCACTGTGTTCTTACTCGACATATGACCAATGTGGATCTTGAGGCAGCTGATATCGATGAAGATGGAGTTGTTGGGTAAGTGAATATTATACATCTTAGCTTCGTTATTAGCCCTTATCCAAACTTTTTTTTTTCTTAACTGAATTTGGGTAAACTTTTAAAAAATCATGTTTCTTGGTATAACCTCTCTTTTTCTCTCCCCTGTCTTTATTCTCTTGAGGATTTTCATACTTTTGGTTCCTCAAAGTAAGTCATGTGCTCCCATTAACTTTGTTCTGTATATTGGATTCTTTCAGTGCTGCTGAATTTGTTCTATATAAGCTCAAAGAGTTGGGAAAAATTACTCAGGATGATATATCTCTTATGATGGAAGAATTTGAAGAATTGGATGTTGATCAGTCAGGAACTTTATCAGTGTCTGATTTAGCACTAGCTCAATCATCTCCACAAGCAAAAGATTTGACTTCTGATCAGGGGAGACCTTGTTGACAAGTCATTTCTGAAAATATCCAAGACTTTGATTTTTCTATAATTCTATATATCTGTGAATATTCAAGAACACATTAACTGTGTTATAAGTGGTTCGATCTCTGGTTTCACTTATTCCTCGGCATATTGCCCATTTCCTTGCATCTTAGGCATGCTTTAATCATGGTTCTGATTCTCATTTTTAATCCGAGAGTTTTCACTTCATATCTAACCCAAAAATATAATGCACTAGTAATATTCTGATTCTCGGTTTTAATCCGAGGGTTTTCACTTCATATCTAATCCAAAAATATACGGAGTAATATACTAGTAATATTTGCTTAGCTGTTGTTTAGCTGCTATATATCTGAAAAATGTAATGGGGGAACTAGTTTCGGACTAGGATATGATAGTTCATGATTATGGTTTACGATGCTGTTAGCCTGTTATATAAAAATGTCACTTGAATTTTATTCTTCACTGTATAGTAAACTTCCTGAGTCTTAAGTCTATCATACTCTGCAGCATTCCGCATGCTTTGTTCATCATTTTGGAGGGATCTTTGCATATATGCCTTGAAACTTTCCTGGATAGTACATCATTCTTGTTTATCTCAACTGTCAACTGATCTAGTATTTTGGGCAACAAAAATACAACCGTTTGTCGCGTAGTTTCAGAAGTGATGTAGCTGAGGTCATATTCTACCACTCTGTCACTGTTTTATAATGACCTATTTGCTAGAGGTGGAAGAAAGGAGAATATGGAGGAAATTGAAAATTATCCTCAGTTGGGATTGTTGGAAATAGTCGATCCATGACTTGTATTCTTGTACAGTTGTACTGTGTATTGGAGCAGAATATATACAGGAGTCATCCAAGTCACGATTGGCTGGGTAAAATTGTTTCAGGTTCTATCAGAGTAATACTTAGAAAGTAGAAGAACCATTCAATCTTTGGATGATCTTCCGGACATACAGACTGTGCAAGATCTCTTATGGACGGACACGGTGACCGAGTATGGATGTGAGTAAGTGCATAGCAATCAGGTATTACCTGTGATGGCCCCTGCAGTACTCAAGTAAGTGATCATAGTTTGATAAAAAAAAAGATTCCAATTCTAATGTGGCCTAGAATCTTATTTTCCAAAGTAATCCACTTCAATACAGGTTGCCAACTTTTGCTTTTAAAATCAAGATTTCTATATTAGTTTATGTATTTTGAAAATAATTGCTATTACTTATGCTAAACCTTTTAGGATTTTCCCAGCAAAAGATGGTACTCCCTCTGTTTTTTTTTATGTACCCATTTCCTAAGAAAATGGTGTTTTATTTTTAATTTTATGTACGCATACTTTATACTATTTTTGGCAAACATATTTTACCATCTTACCCCATTTTCCCACAATTTATTACACATTTCAGTCATCACTCTTCTACTTTACCAACCTTTTTATTTTACTGCTTCTCACTTAGTTTTCCACATTTTTCTTACACCCACTCAACTCTTCTCGAAACAAGTCTCCAGTAATTGGGTATAACAAAAAATTAAGAACTGAAGGAGTACAAAAACTGAATTTTTTTAGAAGTTACAACTAATAGAAAATCAAAATATTAAGTGAACCTTTAATTATTATTTTTCTTTGGTATATAAGGAGCCATAAAAGTACTCCCTCCGTCCCAAAATTATAGTCCTGTTTTCTAAATCGGGTGTCCCCAAAATTATAGTCCTGTTTCCAATTTTGGCTATTAAGGTCCCCACTTCCTCATGTACTATATTAATTAAAAATGCATTGAAAACCCCACCCATGTACTATATTTCATTTTCATATGTACTATATTCTTTTTTTCATGTATTTATTCCACTTTTCCATCCAACTCAATTATCATTTGTACTTCATTATACTTTTTCATGTAATTCCATTTTTCTTAAAACCCGTGTTTTTGGTCAAACGAGACTATAATTTTGGGACGGAAGGAGTAGTAACCTAGACGGAAACGATCTTGGGTAGGACGCAAAGTACTTCGTATTAAACAATCTGCTGAAATAATCCAAACTGTTTGACAGCCGATGGAGAAATGGCAGGGGCGGTACTTGTTGATTATTTTATTTCTCTTTCTTTTTTGCTATTATTCTCTGGGAAGCACAATCATATGTGAACGTGAACATGGAACTTAAATGGAGGAGAAGTAAATTACGGAGTACTACATATTTATTTTAAATTTGAGCCTTCAATCAACACAATACCCAATCCCCAGGTCAGTCCAGGAGTGTCTTACTGATTTTAATAGTATCTTACTTTACTCCTTGGGCTGTTTTTTTTTTTTTATTATTATTCATATGTTTGGATTTTCAGATTTTCTTGCTTTGTGATACCATGAATTCGCTAGTTGAGATTGTTCTTTGACATAATCTCCATTTTAACTAGGTACAACCTACTGTTCCCTCTCTCTCTGCTATTATGTTTCCTACTACTTTATTACAGTACTTTGTATCAAATAGAATATAGAATATTTTTGACTAGCTCTTATCTGTGGGCTTTTGGAAATACTTCAATATTGGCAAGGGGTAAGATTATGGGATCGGATCCTTATGGGGTAATTGTTTCCAGTTTGAAAGATGCACGATGACGATTCCATCTTGGATATGGGCAAATCAATCCAATCTCAACGGATTTTTTTATACCCCACACATACTTAGGGACGTTTTGGAATTTTCCTTCACTAATTATGGTCACTTTGGAAGAAAAACTCCTAAGATTCGATGATTTTGGCCATTTGCCATACTTGAGATTGTTTATCATAATTGAGCTCGTTGTTATTGGTATTACAGTTAGAGCTTCTGTTTGGTTGGGGAATGAATTTGTGGTCGTATTCAATGTGGTTTTTATTAGATGTTGCTAATTAAGTATGACTGAATTCCATAGGCATTTATCACGAGTAGTAATGTGAGAAACAACACCTATATAACAAAATGTCTTCATTAAATATAAAGTGTGATTTGTGTAGATATCTTTGTTCTCAAAGTCTAGGTAGATGGCTTTTGGCTATCATTGTTCTGTATTTTCGACAAAACTGCCTAGAATTTTTGTAAGACCAGAAAATCTTGTCTTCTCCAGCCACATTGTCCATCAATAAATTGCTGAAGATGGTAATCAAAATGCATTCTGTGTGAAGTAGCACGTTCATCTTTTCGTTTGAGATGGCATTCTCAAGGAGTGGAATACAAAGGAACAAAATGTTTCTAAATGCAAAACATGTAGTTGTACTTTCCAAGAAACGGAGATAGGGGCTTACCTAAATACCTAGTCTCCTCCTGTAAGTAACTGGATTATCCTGTGGGAAGTTCAATTTCTTGCAGTTAACCAAATCGTTTTGGAACTTACATAGAATTGCAATTTCCTGAATTGGATCACTTAATCTTCTGATGCTTTGCAGGTGTATTGGTGTTGTCTTAAGTCTTAACCGGATGACCAGTAACAAGTTTAAGGGAATCGTATCACCAATATCTTTTGGACCTAGAAAAGAAAACCGCCATCGGAAGGATGTTGCCAAAAGAAGGAGATTTCGTCGTGCAAGGAGTGCCCCTGCTGTTAGGGAGCATACAGGAGAAGTTAATGGTGATGCTTCTTCTACAAAAGGTACTGATTCCCTAATGAACAATATTCATCCAAACCTCAGAATAGTAGCCACAATCTTGATTATATATCTTAGTGCTGGTGTTGTTTGTTTTTACCTGATCAGAAATCACATCAGTGGTAAAAAGACAAATCCTATACTTGATGCTCTTTACTTTTGTGTGATCACAATGACTACAGCTGGTTATGGGGACCTAGCCCCAAATACTGACCTTGCAAAGCTCTTTGCTAGTGCTTATGTCTTCCTAGGGTTGGCTTTAGTTGGATTGATCCTTGGAAAAGCGGCCAATTACCTTGTTGAGAAACAGGAGGTGCTGCTTGTTAGAGCAATGCATATGAGTCATGATTTTGGTCATAGGGACATTATGAAGAAAATTGAGACAAACAAAGCGCAGCATAAATGTGTCACAGTTTTTGTATTTCTCTTGTTACTCATAATGAGTGGAACCATCTTTCTGAGGTTTGTTGAGAAAATGCGTTTTTTTGAGGCATTTTACTGTGTGTGTGCTACCATCACCACGCTGGGTTATGGGTACCCGAGTTTTGGTACATTGGGAGGTCGTGTTTTTGCTGTCTTGTGGATTTTGATCGGAACTATATGCGTAGCGCAGTTTTTCCTTCATCTTGCCGAGTTTAACTCTGAAAAGAGACAGAAGCATCTGGTTGAGCGTGTTCTTACTCGACGCATGACTAATTTTGATATAGAAGCAGCTGATCTCGATGATGATGGAGTTATTGAGTAAGTCAGAAAATTAAGATATTCCTATCCAAAACTATTTCTATATGCCCCTCAAAGTTATTTATATTTGGAAAGATGATAAAACACGAGTTTTAATCAACCCTTTTCCTTTTCATCTGCAAATTCTATGGTTTTGTAACTTTACTCGATTGTTTTTTAACGTGCAGTGCTGCTGAGTTCGCGTTATATAAGCTGAAAGAGATGGGGAAAATCACTCAGGAAGACATTTCACTTGTAATGGTAGAATTCGAAGAACTTGATGTTGATCAGTCAGGGACATTATCTGCAACTGATATATCATTATCTCAATCAACTCCACAAGCAACAAAATCGGCTTCTGAATAATTTTGAAGATATACTGCAAATTCGATGCTTGTTTAAGAAACACTCATGTGTTCTTTATTCATGCGCTCTGCTATTTGCACCATACTTCTTATCAACTCTGCTTCTAGTGCTCTCAAAAATACAATATCCGTACATTTACAAAATTGATCTCAGTTCAATTCAGCTTATGTTTGAAGAATAAGCCAAACAGATTGATTTTGATTTACGTCATGTCGTATTCAATTAAGGTCGCATTTAATCGAGTTGTTCTTGGTATAATGGTTGCTCGTTTTGTCTCTTAACCAATTGATTGGAAGTTCAAATCCCAACTTTTGGGAATGAAAAACAATTATTGACTAGCCCTCTACCCTTAATTGGAGCATGCAGAGCGAGGGGACTATTCAGTTGTCAGTGGCCGGCGGGTGGGGCACTTGGTAATTCACCTAAAAAAAACATGCAAAAATGAGATTCAAGACTTCTAACAAAAAAATATGTAGTTAAAGAAATTGGTGGTCAAAGTTGTGTATTGGCAAGCGTGTCCGGTCAAAACAGGTCGAGTATTAAGGGACGAAGGGAGTACTCTGTATGTGTTTACCTAGTTATACCACTTCTACATAATGCTCCTGTCCTCTTAAGCTACATTACGCAAAATGTAATATGTATTGATAGCTAGTATGAAAGTAAGAATAAACATTGATTAAGACCCTGAGAAATTGTTAGTCAGGGCTCGGAGAATAACGTATGGTCCTAAAAATTGAGGGTGAATGGAAGATCCTATACAAGTTATATAACACGTAGGGAATAGATTTAGATGATAATGATATGGTTAGCCAAGAAAGTAGTTGGTCTTACATGTTCATAGACACATTATGTTGTACGTTGAACCAATGATATCTTACTTATGTACAAGATCTAGAGTTACACTTAAATGGTAAAAACAATAATTGTGATTTAATTGTACTTGGTCATGTTTTGCAATATGTTCTGCAGTTCAGGTACATCCATATAGTGTTGTAGTATAATGTCCATCTGTAGACACAAATTCACCAAGTTGTAGTACTAGCCCCTTATTCCTTGCTGTTTATAGGGGGCGATTTTGAAGCCTCTCACTGATGAATAAAATCACTTGATAGCTTAGCTTAGTTAACAGTCACCAGATTTTAGAACGCAATAGCACAAAAAAGTTGCTTCTGATTAAAGAGTACTCCCTCCGTCCCTTAATACTCGCACCGGTCAAACCGGTGCGGAGTTTAAGACATTTGAATTGACTTATTAATTTAATGGGTGTTAGATGATAGTGGGGTATTTTTTTAGTATAGTTAGTGGGAAATGTGCAAGAGGTGGGGAGTGGTGAGTGGAGGTGTGAATTTTTAAATGATTTTTTGTAGGGAATAGGGGTGTAGGTGGGGTTAAAAAGTAAGTGTGAGAAATAATATAATATTGGTATAAATTTCCATTTATAGAAACGGTGCAAGTATTAAGGTACGGCCCGAAAAGGAAAGCGGTGCGCGTATTAAGGGACAGAGGGAGTATGTATGAAAACATGGTAATAAAACGACTCACTTTATCCAGAATTAATCACACAAGGGCATACCTCGAGTGATAGACGACCATAAAGCATGAAGCCCATTACTTCATTCAGCTTCAAATAAACAATTGCTGCTTACTAGCTTCATATAGACCATTTACTAAGTTACTACTCTTCCTAAAACACCAATACGTTTCTCTTTCAACATGACTGGAGAGTCGTGCAAGAACCACATGTAGATTGGAAAAACCAAGTAATAATTAGGGAAAGAAAGAAAAAGAAAATGTAAATGAACAAAAAGTTAAGTTACCGGATATATAAAACCCCAAAACCTGTCCATTAGCAGAATAACACAGTTTATACTTTATAGCACTGCCAGATCCTACAATCAGGAGCCACCATTAACAGCAACAGCAACAGCAGCTGCATATTAGACTTAACATGCAGCAAAAGTGTAGCATTTCCCTGAAAATACAACCACCAAATATTTTCAAGACATTATTCATCAGAAACTGCGTATACGTCAGACGGTAATAATAGTCATAATCTTCAAAAGCCACAAAAGTGTTCAAAAAGAGACGTACTAAGTAGTGGTTCTAAACAAGAAGCAGATTATACTACTATAACAGGATCAGTCCGCATTACTAGTCAGGCAGCCATTGAAAGGAATACAGAGCTCCTCCTTTCAATTGCCATCTTCAACTGCTACAGACTCTTTGACATCGATTGTAAAATTATACTCCTGATCACACCCCAGGTACGAATCACACATGTAATACAAAGTGTAAGTCCTCTTCCCCGCATCAGCAGGCGCAACAAAATCAAGCTTGACTTTTGACTTCCGTTGTAACGTAACCCTCTTAATAGCTAGCAGCTGGTTGCTCTTTATGTCACCCACCACCAACCACCAGCCTTCTTCTTTTGCTTTGGGGTATCTAAGAGCATCAACGGCCCCCACTTCTGACCTCCCTTCGAGATCTCGTTCAAGGGCAACCACCATTGTGACATCTTCCCCAGCACTGATGTTGTCACTATCAACCACCTCATAAGTCATATCAATGTTTGGGAAACGATTACAGAAACGGGCTATATCCAGCAACTGTGAATCAGACATCTGCAGCAGATTCTGCCTCTCATCGTCCTCCATTTCCACCAGGTCAAAGACTGTCTCAATGGCTTTACCTGGGTTCTCTTGACATCTCTTAGCTAAGTCCTTGGTGAAATGTGGTAGCTGCAACAACATGGAATCTCGCTCCCACATACCCTGTGTCACCATCTGACTTACTTCCATAGCAAGAAGAGCAAGATTTAGCCAACCATTGCTGGAAATAACATCAACCATAGCCTGAAGCAATCTACTAGCTGAAAGGAGCACTTCACGCTGGTCAGCAGCCAAGTTACCACCAACTGGATGCCTTGAAAAGTGGGCTTGCAGCAGCGCATTTGCTTTTACATGTGGATCAGTGTACTTTGGATTCTCAAAAGAGAATCTTTGATGATGTAACATTTTGCGAATTAAGTCATCCTCCCCGGGACGTACTGGCAGTTGTGAATACTCTGAAGCTGAAGCCAAAATCTCAAGAAGACCTTTCAACTTTGTTTTAGAGGTCAAGGAGGAACTGAATCGTTCAATTGTGGTATAACTGATGTAGTAATATGATGCAATCATGCCAAGGTTCAAAGGAGAGAGATCCATGTCATCTTCAATAGAAACACATTTACTTGCTTCAAGATCACTCAACGTGTTCTCCACCAGCTCTGATAGGTAATCTGATAGATGCCTATGGCTCACACCCTGAAGATTGTAGTAATTAGGATTCTGAGCAAGCCTCCTGTACATAAATGTCCATGTGAGATAATCCACAGCATCTTGCTTATTCTCAATCACTCCAACTACAATTTCTGCATTCAGATTGTCATGAAGGTAGTGGTGCAAATGGCTTTCCACAGGGAATGCTTCATACAAGAACTTCTTGTAGTATTCCTTCCGTGGAGCATGGCAGAGGATAACACACTTTCCAGATTTGTCTAACAAAGGCCGACTAGCATGACCCATCATCTGCAACAGATCAGTGACTGGATAGTCCGTGTGAGCATTTTCTTTCCCATCATAGTACTGAGTTCCCATTACCACCACCAAATGTGCCAACAAAGGTACTCCCCAGCACATTGAACTAGTCATAACACAAACTTGGATCCACCCAGCTTCAAATAACTGTGAAACAATCTCTTTATCAGTGCTAACTAATCCTTCATGCAAAAAGCCCACACCATAGCTTAGAGTGGTCTTCAGTGTTGAATCCTTGATTTTATCAGTAAAAGGCTCCAGCTCCTCAGATGAATGCAATAAAAATATTGGCTTCTCTCCACTATCTGCACTAGCATATGTGACAAGATCAACTGCAGTAAGCGAAGCATGCTTCCGAGTTGGAACATATACTATAGCAGGTTTCCCATTCTTAGCATGTAAGGAAATATTTGTGTAGGTTGGCTTGGTCATAGCCTGCATTCTTGCCTCAAAATTAGCTATATCTATTCCCTGAATATGAATCTCAAGAGGCACAGGACGAACCCCTGGTGGAAAATTGAAAAGACCATGTGACGAAGCGCCTATCCACTCACCAAGGTCCTTAGCATTAGCAAGAGAGGTTGATAGAGCAACAATACGAATCTTGTTCTCCACTTGACTCGCTATGTATCGCATCCTAGAGACTATCACTTCCAGCACAGGACCACCTTGACCACCAATCAGATGAAGCTCATCAATGACGAAAAGGCTGACTTGCTGAACATACTTTCTTTGTTTCCAGCGTCGAGATAAAGCATCCCATTTCTCAGGAGTACTTATTATTATCTGCCCTTTCTCAAGTAACTTCAGGTCAGTTGTTGTCTCACCCGTAAGTTCAACCACTCGCAAACCAAGTCCTCTTCCAAATTTCCTTTCCCAATCACGGTAACGTTCCTTGGCAAGAGCTTCAATAGGTGCTATATAGACAACACGCATGGTGCTATCAGGACCTTTTTGGTGGTTCCGCAAGATAGCAAACTCAGCACATATCGTCTTTCCACTACCCGTTGGCGCAGCAACCAAAACGTTGTCATCTGCGTTGTACAGAACTGTGAAAACCTGAGTCTGGACGGGATTAAAGTGCCTAAATTCTTGATATAAGGCTTCATACGACGGATTTCTCAATGCAGTCACGGGCAATGGTTGCAAGTCCAACAATTCAGTTGGCGGAGGATACTTCTCGGGCAAAATAAGATGCCTAAAAGAAACAGGCAAAACAGTCTGTGATCCCAACCATCTATCAGAAACAACGTGAATAAAATATTGTGGGGGTAAAGGCTCTGATATTTCCACAGTGAAACTTAGTGTATGGTCCTCATCAATATATTGCTTCTTCAGCATGAAATATTCATGATGAAGAATGTATTCACCATCATTATCCTCCACAATAACCCAAAAAGGCTCCACATATCCATGAACCTTGTCATCCCACATGAAATCTGGTGTAATTGTAAGCTCCACTCCTAAAACAGAGCGAGTAATTGGCTGCACATGTGCTGCAAGGTTAAGCTTTGGGAACTGGTGAATAAACTTATGAAGCGTCCTTCCCATCTTCTGTTGTCTTATGAGCTCCCCCAGTTCTTGAGAGGAAAGGTCATAAAACCTTTCCCAAGCCAGTTCCTTCTTCTCCAATTTCATCAAAGTTTCGCTAGATATTCCAGTAAACTGACGGAGTGGTGTCTGGACACCCCACATCCTCTTCTGAACCATTTTGCACAAATTCAAGGCCTTCTCTGCCAATTGGGCCCATCCTCGTTTCAAGATTATCTCAAAAAGTGCTCTCATAAGACGCGCTGCACTCTGCATCAATTCAAAAGCCAAAGTAAGCAACTTTAGACAGAGGTCTATAAAGTACAGACATTAAAATATCGTTCACCTATTCATAAAGCAGCATACGGGCATACCTGTGTTATATAAACCATGTCTGATGTCAGAGACAGACCTTCAAGCTTCAACTGGGAAATATATGCTTGAAGTAGAACATTAATCTTAGCGCTGGGCTCTTCTAAGCTCTCTTTAACAGGGATCGGAACACGTTCCAAAAGCTTGGCCAATTCCACCTTCTCATCTTGCCTAACTGTAACATATTTAAATTCCTCACTGAGGGAGAATAGCCGGCAGAGCTCAATGTCACCCATGGTTGGCTTTAAGTGCTCATTGTAAGTGGATATTGTCCCATGTGTAATGTAATAGAAACTGGCAATCCTTCCCAAGTCAGTTACCTGGAAGTAACCACTCTTTCGATCATATTTTATCAAGTTATTTTTGTCCAAAATAGTTGCTGCCGAATGAATCTGAAAAATTAACAAAGTAACATAAGCTAACAGCTGTGAAAGGCTTTCACCAAAGTTATTCGTAATGAAATCAAAATCATCAATAACAACACCAAGAGGTAACAACAATGTATAACACTACAATTGTAGAAAAATCTAGAGTGCTTGAATAAACCATCAACTAAATGTTCACGGTGAAAAATTACAGTTGCCAAGTGAACTTTACCAAGTGTTAAGCCATGCCAAGATAGAGACTTGTATTCAATTTTTGTTGAGGAAACCAAAGAACTCTCCTTTAACCTAGTGTAAGACTATTAAACAAGAAATACATAGCATTAAGTATAATTACAGTTGTTTATTCAAGGCTATCCTCCAAAATAAATTCACTACACTCCTTTTCAAACTTGTTAAACTTACCAAATATTAGAAGTTGACTATACAGTTAAGACATTAAAACTTGGACGATGATTTGAATTAAGATCATCAGGAAATTTCCAGTTCCATACTCCCAAGTCCCAACACCCCCCTACATACAGAGCCCTGGGTTTGGTCAATTTTCCAGAGCACTGGAAAAGTGCCAAATTGACACAAATTGAAGCTTCATTACTACTTACTTCATACCAAGCACACTCAACCCCAAACAGAGAAGGAAAAAAAAGAGATAAAAGGAATTCTCCAACAGCCTACAGATTAAAAATATCATTAGTTTAAAAATATCAGTTCACCTGCACACATAGCAATTTAAGGGTATATACTTGGGCCAGTGGGCCTAAATGAGGTGTGTATCCAAAGGACAAGGAATTGAAGTTTTATGAACTACAGCTAATTACTTTCTCTTAAAATCTTCCCATTTTGCCTGACAAGCACATGTTGAGAATTGCATTACGTTTCAGGATATTTTCAGACAGAAGAAAGCTGTATTCCCATTTTAAAAAAAAAATTGAAGGTGTCATCAAAGAACATACATGATCTAATACTTCATTATTTCAAATAAAACAACCATCATTTTCTAGCTAAGGACTGTTAATTGGACGTCTTAAACAACAGAAAAACAAGTACACGGGGAAAAATAAGCACAGGTATGACGTATCAGATGCAATGATTTGATAGCAAGAAAATAGCAAAAAGAAGAAGGAAACAGTGATATGTTAGAACAGAGGCTTACCAGGTCAGCTCTCCTCTCTTCCAGTGTAAGATCCCTATCGAGCACATCAGGTGCTAAACCATAAAGAGTAGGATTACGTAACATCCGGATGTACAGGTATGTGTAACCAATCCAATTGAGGGCTTCTCTAGCATTTTGAACAGTGCCAAGAACAATTTCTGCATTCAACTGATCAGCCAACCTTGAAATAAACTGGCTTTCAATAGGAAGTTGTTGATTCATCAAAGAAAGATAGAATTGCAATTCAGTATGGCCAGTAATGATTATTCCCTCTCCATAAGTATCATACTGCGGTCTACCAGCACGCCCAAGCATCTGCATGACATCAAGAGGACTCAATTCCGTCCAAGCTCCCTTTTCAGGATTATAAATCTGAGTTCCCTTAATAATTACCGAGTGTGCGGGCAAATTGACACCCCAAGCAAGGGTGGCTGTAGAAACTAGGACTTGCACGTGACCATCACCAAACAGTACTTCCACAAGCTCGCGGTCAGCCCTATTCATCCCAGCATGATGAATTGCAAAGCCGTAAGGCAAGAGATCTTTGAGGTCATTATTCTTGACCAAATCGGTATGATCATGAAGAATCTCACGACTCGCACTATCCTCTTTCAAAAATTTGCCAAGGGTATCCTTAGCCAAAGCTGTGTCCCTTATTGCACGAGCAGTCTTTGCAGTCTCTTTTCTTGAGTGAACAAAAACAAGAACCTGGTGCTTTCCAGCCACAGCCATCACTTTCTCATAGCAAATATCGTTCATCAACTGGAATCTCTGCAGTGGCTTCTTCACATTGATTCCAATGTACTGCTGTGCAAGCGGGCAAGGTCTATAGCTGTTGTCAAAGTGGAACATCCCTTTTTCTACATCAACCCTCAAGAACAATGCCACGTCCTCGTAGTTCGGAAGGGTGGCTGATAACCCAACTAATCGGATATTATCTTTTGTTGTTTCAATTTGCCTAACTGTCCTTGCAACAATACTTTCCAGCACAGGGCCTCTGTTGTCATGGAGCAAATGTATCTCATCAATGATAAGAAGTTTGACAAGCTGAGTGTATGTTCGATCACCTGACTTCCTTGTTATAATATCCCATTTCTCAGGGGTCGTAACAATTATCTGTGTTTCATCTATCTGTTGCTTGGTTAATGACTGATCTCCACTTAACTCTTTCACGTTCACACCATAATGCTTCAACCGGTTTGACAAATTACCGACCACTTCAGCCACAAGAGCTTTCATCGGAGCCACATATACAATCTTATAACTGCTGTGGTCAAATGATCCATCTGGTGCCCTGTTCAACGCAATCTGCTGCAATATGGTTAGGACAGCAACATTAGTTTTTCCCGCACCAGTTGGAGCACAGAGAAGAATGTTTTCAGCTGAAAAGAGTGCAGTTTGATAAACTTTACTCTGCACCCTATTCAGTTGTGTCATTCCTTCAAAAGCTGGTTGCGCCCATTCTGGCATTGCAGATATCTTCACGAGTTCTTCACCCTTCTCAAGTGGCTTGGCTTTTAATGCAGGAATATGAACTTCCTCATATCCTTTAGCCTGATGACGAAAGGATCCATCTGGAAGTATAGTCTTCTTATTTGCCATGAAACGACCACCCTGGTTGAAAGCAAGGTTATCCAGATCAAGCACTTGGCGTTGCCCATTCAACCAACCATTATCGACATCTCTATCAGTCAATCCTCTATGGCCACGGTCCCCATCAACTGCATTCTCATCCTTTAAACGACGAGCCTCCTCTCTTATACTCTTCTCCAGATTCTTCTGCCTCTCCTTGGCAGTAGCCCTGGTGGCATGCAGCTGCTCCAGGATGGCAACCAAATCTGCACCAGATTCCATCATTTCTTCTTCAATCCTTTTCCGTTCCTCCTGATCTTCAGCTCGCGCCAAGCGGGTACACCACACAATTTTTCGCCTATTACGCACAAGGAACCTGACAAGGTTGAACCTATCATAGTCAAGTTTAGTCAAAAGCGTATTCTCAATCTCCCTATCCTCCCCTTCAGCAAGCAATTTAAGTGCATCTTCAGCAAGATTCTGGCACTGTTGTGGATCAATCTGTTGATCATAGGCTTGAGAAATCTTCCTCTGAAGCCAATATGCATCAATGTCCTGAACATTCAGGTTCATACCCTCATCCGCATCTGGCATATCTTCATCGCCAATCCCACCACCCATTTGCATACCCCCTGCTGAATCGGTGATATCTTCATCCTCCTCATCATCATCCTGCACTGAACCAAAATCACTCTCATCGTCATCATCATCATTCTCCTCAAACTCCACTGCAACACCTACTTCATTATCAAGACCATCCCCATTAGCAGATGGGGCAGCTTCACCACCCTCTTGATAGTCAGTAATCATCTTCCCCGAATTAACCAAGCTATCAAACACAGAAGAAGGTATTGAATCCAGCATCTTCTCGATTTCAATCTTCTTGTCCGGATACTTAATAGCATCGTTCTTTAATACAGCCAAAATCTCATCAGCAGCACCGCTAACAATACTGAGAGGCAGCCCTCCCAGCTGCTGCTGAATGATACTTAGCATAGCTTCATACGCGGCCCGGGTTTCTTTTGTTTTCGGCTGGTAGACACCTTCTTCAGTGACATTAAGAACACTCTCCTCCTGCATACGGCGTCTCTTGCTCTGCCGAGCCGCCCCAGGCTCTGCGTTTATTTCTCTTTCCTTCTTCTTCTTTTGTGAAGATTTCTTCATTTTTTCCTCAAGCTCGGGAGGTCTTCCCTTGGCAACCCGGTCCCCAAACGATTTTGGGTCAATTTTACCATACAGAGACTCCGGCTCACCGGTGGGTTCGTGGGTATCCCTCGGCCGCGAATCTGTAGTGAGCACTAGACTCGAATTCGCTCTGTATTCATACTGCTTAAAACGTGCGTGTGCCTCCGCACCACCTCCCAGATTCGACATCTATCTACAAAGATGGAAAACAAAACAACGTACTAATTTAGGGTTCATTCAAAAAATCTAGGGTTTATACAAAAACCCAACAGAAAATATTTATTTATTTATTTAACAATTTGAAGAGCATCATATTAGGCAAAATCCATCAGACTAAACACTAAAAGTACAATAAAAAAAGTTCCAAAAAAAATACAATTATCCTCAAATTGAACAAATCATGGCACAACTTAGGTGTTCTACAGGCCCTTCCTTGAGCCAGTGCGCCCAAGAACAGGTGAACGGTGATTGTCAGAAAATCAAATCATATGAAAAAGGATAATACGAATTTCAATATTTTTGAAGCAATAATAAAATCAACAGAAAATTGATAAAAAAAACACTTGTAGATAATTACCGAGATAGCAGCAGAAGCAGAAGCAGCAGAGGTGGTTGGCAGAACGGCGCCGACTAGAGATACAACCACAACTACAACTATAACTATAATAACTACAAGATGCTGCTTTTGTTGTTAGGGTTTTACGAGGAGGAGGATGCGATTGCGGGAGGAGGAGGAAGGAGATGCAGAGGAAATGAGATACTATGCGATTTGCCAAATTTCGAGCTTGATTTTTAGGATTATTGATTTAATTTCATGTTTTTTTTGACGGGTTTTTAATTGACAAATTTACCAAAATTGACCTTTTATACAACGCGCGGATGGTGCAGCCGTGCAGGTGCAACAAAACGCAAAAATATTAAAACAAAATGCAAAAACAAAAAAAAAAACTAAACATAAAAAACATTAACCAAAACCTGAAAAGAACACTAAGGGTGCGTTCTGTTCACCTTAAAAAAATAAGTTTCAGTTCCAATAAGTTCAGATAAGTTTCAATAAATTCCAATAAGTTTCAATAAATTCAGATAAGTTCCAATAAGTTCCAATAATAATAATAATAATTATTAATAATAATAATAATAATAATAATAATAATAATAATAGTAATAATAATATTTGACTTTGTTAGCATTTGTCTTAGTTATTTCAATCATGTGTGAGTAGTCTATTTTCTAGGGTTTGGGGATCCATGAATTAATATGAAGGGATGATTGAATGTTGTTGACTATTAGTATTGTGGTTAATTCCTATTGATTGGTTTTATTTACTATGCAATTAGATTTGCGCAGGTTTAATTGTATTAGTCAAGCAATATCAAGTTAAGATTCGAGAGATGCAATTTGATGTTTAGGCTTGTGTCAATAGGTAGGATTAGAATTAATACGTAGCGAGAGCCCGTTAATTCTGAGTCTATGATTATTATCGATTCGAGAGAGCATGCTAGTCTAATTAACTGTTCTATTGATTGTTTTCAGTTGTCTATTATCCTGGATTGTTGTTCATTGGTGAACCTATGCCCTAGATCTTTTAATACCTGAATTCTTATTTGTTTAATTATTGTCGTAGTTTTAGTATCAAAACCAACCCAACTCTTGTTCGCAATAGTTTAGGCTTTATTCTCAGTAATAGAAAGAACGATGTTTCCCTGTGGATTCGATCCTGACTTCCCTTGCTACCTAGCTAGTGATTTTAGGTTTATCTTTGATTAGATGATACGACTTAAGCCTGTCACAACACTCAGGTAATCACCTATC
Organism: Spinacia oleracea; assembly: GCF_020520425.1. Classification (NCBI taxonomy): domain Eukaryota; kingdom Viridiplantae; phylum Streptophyta; class Magnoliopsida; order Caryophyllales; family Amaranthaceae; genus Spinacia; species Spinacia oleracea. Next base: position 187,981,396 of record NC_079490.1, read on the forward strand.
AAACGAAGTCTAACCTCAAGATCACAAGATTGGGATTGTCCTCCCATAAATCGGGATGAGATGCTGAAAGTTGTACAAGGCCACTCGGAGAGCTAGAAACTGAAAATTGCATGGCCGTGCTCAGATGAATCATAGGCTATGATTATCTGTTTATTTGATCAATTGAACTCTGAAACCGAGAAATACCTCTTGACATAATAAGGATGACTACTCTTACCTTATGTTCATGAGAAAGCATCAAGCGACAAAGGAATTAGGCAATGCACACTTGTCCCTAAGGACAAGTTGGAGACTGAAGGAAATAATGCCCTTGGTCCAAGTATACATTTAATGCTAAAGTATAATAAATGCGGTTCAGTATTAATTAATTATGCAAGTTAATAATTCAGTTAGATCAAGTGAGTTGAATGCCTAGCTAGAGGTCGCTTCAGTTCAAGTGGAATTAATAATATTAATCCACAGCTTACTCTTGGCTGAACCCGTAGGGTCACACAAATAGAACGTGAACGAATCAAGTATTTAAGTGAATTAAATACTCTATTGATGAACATTCGGAAACGACGGATCTCGGTTCCAGTGGGAGCTGAAATCGTTAAAAGGCAAAATATGAATACTCCGGAAATGATGATATTGCCGGAAACAGAAATATGAATCATAACGTAAATATAAATATTATCCAAGTCGTAGATGTTGCCGGAAACGGAAACATGGTACGTATCGGAAAATATTATCGGAAATAGAAATACTGCTGGAATCGGAAATATTGCCGGAAACGGAAATATTAGCGGAATCGGAAATATTGTTGGAATCGGAAATAAATTCCGTAATCAAAAATATTAAATATTTGTTCGAAAATAAATTCCGGAATCGAAAATATTAAATATTGTTCGAATCGGAAACGAATTCCGGAATCGGAAAACGAATCGGAAGCGCGACGTACGAAATGATCGACGGACGAGCTTGCTAGACGCAAGGCCCAGCACGAAGCCAGGCCCAGCGCCTAGCGAAGCCTGTGCGCGCAAGCGAGCAGCAAGGCAGGCCCAACGCAGCGAGCAAGACAGGCCCAACAGCAGCGCCCATCAATGGGTCGCGTGCTGCCAGCGCCCAACCTTGGGCCAAGCCGAGCACCAGCGCCCCTTGTGAGCTGCATGGCTACAAGGCTTCGAACGACCAAGTCCTTGGTCGTTTAGGATTGCTTGCTTAATATCGTTGTCCTAATTCTACTCGAATTGAATGTTTTTGTTAAATCTGAAACACTTAGGTGTTTGATTAAACATTAAATTCTAATGATTTAATTCAACTAGAATCCTAATGGATTTAGTTATTGGAATCCTAGTAGAATTCTAAGTACGTTATTTCCACCCTATAAATACGTGGTTCATAATCACAATTTATACAACAATTCAATAAGTATTCACATAGATTAAGTTCAAGTAAGAATTTAATAATTTGCCTAAATTAATAATTAAGCTTTCCGAATAAACATAATACCTTAAAGAATATCCTAATTGGTTGAATCTAAGGCGGATCCGAACGTGTTGTGGACTATCTACGGAGGGGGGGACATTTGGAGTCCTAATCTTGTTCTTGTTCGGTTCGGGAGCAGCTAGGGAAGACACGCATCACATGTATGTACCCTAAATTATGCTAATTGACTATGTGGCAATGAATTTGGATTCCTTGCTTTATGGTTTTTCCGCATGAAATATATTGTTTATATTTGACATAACCTAATAGTGTCGCCCCTCCGTAGAAAGTCCACAACACGTTCGGATCCAGCTTAGGTTCAATCAACTAGGATATTCACTAAGGTTTTATGCCTCGGGTTAGGCTATAAACTATGTTCTCCCTTGAACACAATCTAAGTAAAGAATATGATATGGGTACGTTGTTGAATTATGAGGGCTAGCCTCATATTTATAGAGTAGGAAATAAGGAATTTGAATCCCATTAGGAGAACAATTACCAATCTAATTAGGATTATAATTATTAATCAATTAGAGTTATAGGAATAATTAAACTCCTAATAATCCAATTCTAGTAGGACTAGGAAAACCAAACTTAACACCCAAGTTACTTGGCGACTAACGCACAAGCCTTGGTGCACAAGGACTCGCCACCAACGCAGCCTTGCAGGCCCACGCTGGCGCGCTCCTTGGCTTGGCCCAAGCGAGGCTCACTGCTGGTCGTGGCCCATTGCTTGTTGTTGCTTGGTCGTGGCCCATCGCATAACACGCCAGCACCATTGCTGGGCGCTAGGCCTAGCGTCGGCGCTGGGCCTTGTGCTCAGCGTCGTCGCTGGGCCTTGTGCCTTGCGATGTGCGTGCGGCCTTTGCTTGTCGAGTGATGAGTCGGCTCGCTTGCCGGCTTGTCGCTCGTCGAGCTTCTGATTCGTTTTCCGATTCCGGTATTTATTTCCGTTTCGAACAAAATTTACGTTTCCGTTATTATTTCCGATTCCGGTAATAATTTCCTATTCCGACAATATTTCCGATTCCGGTAATATTTCCGTTTCCGGCAATATTTCTATTTCCGATACGAATCATGTTTCCGTTTCCGGCAACATCTACGACTTGGATAATATTTATATTTTCTTCATGAACCATATTTCCGTTTCCGGCAATATCTTCATTTCCGGAATATTCTTTACTTTGCCTTTTGACGATTTCAGCTCCCACGGGAACCGAGATTCGTCATTTCCGAATGATCATAAATAGAGTACTTAATGAATAATATATTTACGTAAATACTTGATCCGTTCACGTACTATTTGTGTGACTCTACGGGTTCAGTCAAGAGTAAGTCGTGGATTAATGTTATTAACTCCACTTGAACTGAAGCGGCCTCTAGCTAGGCATTCAGTTCACTTGATCTCACTGAATTATTAACTTGTTAATTAATACTGAACCACATTTATTAGACTTAGCATTAAATGCATAAATGCAAATTTGGACCAAGGACATTATTTCCTTCACATTATGCTGTAAAAAAAATGGTATACTTGAGCGAAGTACGGATTATATACTTCTATACTAAGAGCAATTAACAATTTAAATAGAAAAAGTGATAGTAATTTAAATTTTACAAGTAACTAATTAGGAGTTATGAAAATTTGTATAGTATCGCAATGTATTATATTATCAATAAAATGCATATAAATTTCCTAATTGTTCAAATAATTCAGCTGCATGATTAACATTTACTTTTGCCAAACAATTATTGTAATAGGTAGCTTATCAGTTTTAGCTACTTTCAGAGTTTCAGGTACTTATCAGTTTCACTGGCCACCTTCTCAATTTCATGCGACTTATCAATTACAGGTCTAGTTCAGCTAATGTTGCCAAACATAGCCTTATTGTTGCTCTTAACAATCCCCACCAAAGGGGCATATCAGGCATTTCAGTTCCCCACACGTATCAGATTCGCCACATCTCTTGTCCTTTACCTTTCTCTCTCCTTCCATGAACTCATTATCAGCGATTTCTAGGGTATTCTCTCTGTCTCCCCTAAATTGAAGAAAGGTTTTGGCGCCAATTCAATCCTGAAATTGGTGTCAATTGCGCTAATTAAAAACTTAAATTAACGTCAATTGATAAAGAAGGTCGTTGTGAATTGGGCTTAATCGCCCTTAGAGTGTGCAAATCGATGATCGTCATTGTTCCATGGACCAATCTTCACTGCACTCCACTTCCGCTGTTGAAGAAGATGATGAGTGGGGTATGCCCCTTTCCTCTTTCTTGCTAATTTTAAATGCTTATGTAATCTTTAACTTGTTTTTAGCGGATTATTGAACTTGCAATATATGATTTTATTTGTTTTGGCAGCAAGAAATGATTTTGTTTGTTGCAGATTAATTGTTTACAGTGGTTTTGAAGCAATGAATTTCATGTTAGGGTATCGATTTTTCCAGTTTGATCATTAACTTTTTTTTGCATCGGTTTAATGTTGAGGTTGAGAAATTTTCTGGCCGTTTGTAGACATTGACACGAATTTGTCCCTATGACGAAAACAACACTTAGTTTCCAACTTTTATGTGATGAGGTAATGTGAGAACTGAGAAATCGGGTATTTTAGGCTTTCACTCACGCTTAGGTTAACTATTTGATCTGCATTCTTGTGTGTTTGGCCATTAGATTTTGATTTTGTTGAACTCATTTTTGAGGTTATTAAGAAAACTGATGAAATGGATATTTCAACAACACAAGAATAGTCCATAAAGACTCAAGGGTTACTGATGTTTCTTTTATTGATTGTAGTTTCTTTTGGTTGTCGTAATCAAATTAATGTTGACCTAAAACTAGTTAGGTGGTATATCCTACGGCTTCTTGGTCTTGATCTTTGATAATCTTACTGCATGTATTACTTTATCGATCAATATAAGTTCTCTTTAATTGAAAAAACTTAATGAGTATTCAAGTCTATGCATTCTCTTCTGTAATCCGTAAATCACATCAGTTTTTTCCCCTTTCTTTCGCCTACGTGTTAGACGCTTCTTTGACCAAATGAGACAATTTAGACACCACTTTTGGTGTGTCAGTAGTTCACAACAAGGGCTTTGCATTTTTCATATCAAAGAGAAATAGTTTAATCAAAAGATGTTGGGAAGCCGGTAGTTGATTAAGAGATTTCACTACTTTTGGCTAGGGCATCTCAATATTTGTATTGTTGTTTCACATCATGCATTCATACTATAAGATTGACGACACCTATACGGCTATACATCACGACTTCACCTTTCATGTTGCCTATTTCAAGGTATATGCAACCTTGGTCAATAATGGAGAAGTGAGTTTTTAAACAGTAGGAACCTTGTTTGCTTTAGTTGGCTTGCATTTCCATACCCTGCAACTAGAAACTTGGAACATGGAAACTGGTACTTCTACCTCCCAAAGGATGAGCTGTTTTAGCAATTACCATGAATACTGAAAACCAATTCTTTCAACCGCTCAGACATCCATCTCATTGCCCACCCTTATGCCTCATCATAATAAAGTTTCTTGCTGGAAATTATCCATTATTGATTGACCGTTTGATTTGACAACTTGTAAATGCCGTTTCATGACGATTTCATGTTGCACATCAAGTTCATACGGAGTGTCTCATTGAGTTTCAAAAGCACGCTTACCAGCGAAAACCTCTGCCACAACTATCTTTGATTTGAGAATTTGGAAATTGGAAAATGTCCTGTCCATTTTTGTCCTTAGAAGACATTTTAATCTTATCTTGCTGAAGTTTTATGTGCGAGCTTCTCATTTTGCTGTTGCTTCTATACTTGTAATTAGGCTGGCTTTGTGTTGTCAAGGGCATTGTTTTTTTCATTGTGTTCTTTCTTTAATTCATTCTCATTCTGCTTCCAGACACTGATGGATTTGTAATTCCAAGCTTGGGAATAGAGAACCCTGACCAAATTGACTCCGAGCCTCCTACTGTAGAGGTCACCAAGTCTCCTCCCTTGAAGGTAAACCTTTAGACATATTCTTTTCTTTTTTTCTTGTCTGTATTCCTTGGTAGCTTGACAGATCAAACTTACCAACTCTTATTGCTTGTAAAAAAAAATCTGGATGGTCAGGATAAGCTAGAAAAAATTTACTTGGGACCCCACGGAGCTCCACCTCAACAGAAGCAACAAGAACCAAACTTGACAAACCGTAAGCAGCGTTTCAAACAGAAGCTCAAGGAAGCAGACAAGAGGATTGGCAGCACAGGGCGAGAGAACAGACTCGAGAGTTTAAGAGAGCTTGTTGGTGGGAGTGGCAAGTCGAGTGGAAAGATGGCCAAGGGTTCGTCCAAGGATTGGCTTGACCCACACTGTGATGAGTCTCTGTTTGATGGACGAAGTGGTTAGTAATTATATAATTTGCAAGCTTGAGATTACTTTTCGTACATTTACTGGTTTTGTTTTGTAGAATCTTTGAACCTATTTGCGTTGCAAAGGGTATTGCTGGTATAGGCATGGTGCTGGTGCACCTTGATAATAAACCTGGTTATAACGTTTGTTTTGCTTCTTTTGGCTTATCTGCATCAGCTGCTAATATCCAATGGGTTTGGACAGTATACTTCTTAAATCATCTGCTATAGCCGTTAGTAGTCCCTAGTTCCTGCAGTTTAGCCTTCAAATTTTCCTTATTTATGGCGTCTAGATTATATGAATTGCATAGTATTAGGGGTTTACTCGGGCATTATCTTCTGTTTCATCCACCTTATATGTCTCATCTTTTTTTCAGTAGGCGAGATGGTAGTAGGTTACATTGTGCTAGAATGGACCATATATCGTGCCTTGGTCTTGCGCCATTATAATTTGTTGACGGACATTTACAGTATTTCTGATGACTTAAGCAATGAGATGGATAGGCGTCCTGATTACGTAGTATCAATTTTTTTTTTGACATAACAGATTAATTTTATTGACGCTCTTGGCGAATTACAAAACAAAAATTAAGGAATAAGGGCTTGTAAATCCTTGATGAAGTTGTCAATGTAGTCGGTGATAAAGCCTGGGCTAATCAACATACTTCTGCATTTAGCATGATTCTTCCTCACTACATGACTTACATCACTATCTTGATCCATCACTCTGTTGATGGCTTCACATAGACCTTGCTTTGACACCCACCCGTTCTGTTGTCGCTCCACCTTCACACCCACCTTGAGCTCATCTGCCATCAAGTTGGCGTTCAGAGTTTGGTCTGGCAGCTGTGGGAGTAATACCAGCTGACTTTCACTACTTAACCCCTCCCACATGGACGAAGACCCACAATGGGTCACAAAGCACCCTAACGATGGGTGCGCCAGTATTTGCTGCTGCTGCACCCACCCACCGTGAACCACCCCTCTCCCGCTAACCCGATCATTATACCCTTCTGGAAGCAGCTCCTCCAAGGTGGCACAACCCACAGGAGGCTTTACAGCCATCAAGAAGGGATGTCCTGTCATTTCCAGGCCAATAGCCAGCTCCTGCAGTTGGGGTGCGTCTAAGACATGCTGACTACCAAGGCAGACAAAGATCACTGACCCGGGGTCGTACCTGGCTAGCCACTCAGCCCAGTGAGTCTCCAACGGGGGGGAGAGTTGAAGATCAGGCAAGGCGTGGCCAGTGACAAGGACAGGCTTGTTAAATGTAGCAGCAACACGGTCACAATATACCCCTTCAATCTCCCTGAAGGTGCGGATGGCTATTGCATCCGCAGATGAGAGGGAGATGACAGACCGTTCAAGTAAGGTAATCCCTTCCCCAAAATAGGGTGATGAGTCCTTGAGACACCACCCAGGGACATTATTGACTGGCCTTTCAGGTTCAGCTGCTTTTGGAAGGAGGCTAGGCCTGACAAAGGACAGAGAAATAGCACATACAATGTTGTATGACACTGACTTGATCCCGAGCTTGCTAGCAATATCGGGTATCCAATGGGCCATGTCGTAGAGGACAAAGTCGGGCTTGTGGGTTGATAGGATAGACTCCACGTCAGGCCTAGTGCGGTCCATGGAAATGGACAGATCGCCATGTTGGTCGAGGGAGATATCCGCAGTTGTCTGAGTGGCAGGAGGGAGAGTTTCGAGGTGTGGGACAGTGATTGAATGGAAATTAATGAGAGAAGGGTGAAGGTTTAGTGGGTCCAACTGAAGCTTAGCTTTGTCAGGAAGCAAGAAGGTGATTTTGTGGCCTTTCTCAGCAAGTTTATTGGAAAGGTGTAGGTAAGGGATAAAATGTCCAAAGGCAAACCATGGGAACATCACTATCCGCAGCTCTTTCTCTCTACCCATGTTTTTTTTTTCTTAATTAATTTGTAATTATTATGAGTGTTGATTTTAAGGAGCTAGTTCTTCAAAATACATGGAGCTCGTGAGCCTCGTGTTACACTTAATGGTACCACATGGCCACATATGGGTGTCATGACTTTGACTCATTATACGTTATATTTTTACTATTTAAATAAGGTAGTCGATATAAAATAAAACTAGCTTTTGGCCCGTTCTAAGCACGGGCTATATTTAAGGAAATTCAATTGAAAAATGGTAAATTGACATACCAAAATGATAAAGGTATAAATGTTTAATACTTCACTACAAACTTTCACTAATAATTTTGATAGTACGTAGACAAACTAAAATTTTCAAGATATATTGGGTGGAAGGATTACTTTTATGGAATATGTTATGAGCTCCCACAAGACCACAAATACATTCTTAGTTTAGGAGTAATGCTTTTATCCAAGGGGTTTTAAAAAAAAAATGAGAATAAGAGAAATATGCTAGTACGGAGTAACTAAGCTAAGCATATGTATTATTTGGATTAAACCAAAGAAATCCACAAATCTTTAATATGCTAAGAAATTCACGATTGTTGTTTGTTGAATTAAAAAATTATGTTTCAATTCATGAAGTTTCGCACCCTATCCTTTGCATCACAATCAAGAAAACTACCAAAAAGGAAAATGACCTAAGAATTAAGAGTTGTTGGTCAAGCTAACCAGACGTGATATGTCAAAATTCTAGAAAATATCAAAGACTAAACCATTTTTTTAAAACTCGAAATTATGCTTACAGAGTTAGGGGTGTGGTAGTAGTAGGCAAGCCATGGGAATGTCACTATCCGCAACTCTTTCTCTCCATCCTTTTTTACTCTTTTATTCCCTCCGTTCCTAAATACGTGTCCAGTTCTCATTTATGGCGTTCCCTTTTATGTGTCCACTTTCCGTTTTTGGACATATACCTTTCCCACTTTTCTATACAATTTTCCAACTTTTCCATACACTTTTGCCACTTTTCTATACATCATTATTACCTTTTCTTACACATTCTACACTTTTTCCACTTTTCAATCACCACTTCCACTTTTATTTATACTTTATCAATAAACAATTATCTACTTTTTCCTTTCCAAAAAAAAAAAACATTCTCAATCATTACCTCTTACACACCATTCAATTTTATTAATTACCGTGTACATGTCCAAAGTAGACACGTATTTAGGAACGGAGGGAGTTTTAATTATTGAGAGTGTTGATTCATAGGTGTAAAACAAGCTACTCCCTCCGTCTCTTTTTGTTTTTTACGTTTTTCTTTTTGGGTATTTCAAAATGTTCTTTACATTTCCTTTTATATTATCACATGAATAACTTGGTATTCTATCAAAATTTGTGTCCAATTATTATTTTAACCAATCAAATTAATTGGGTCATTTAATCTTTCACACTTTTTCATTGGGACATTAAATTTTTTCTCATTTCCCAATATCAGAATTTTGATAAAAGTGAAAACATTATAAATAAACGTAATTTATCTCGTTTAAATAAAAAAATTGAGGGATTTCAATGCAAATTAATTATTCGTTAAAACGCGTGAAAAATACAAAACGTAAAAAACAAAAAGAGGCGGAGGGAGTAGTTTTTCAAAATACATGTAGCTCGTGCGCCTCGTGTTATTCTTGGTAATTGTAATGTAGTTGTTCAAAATACATGTAGCTCGTGCGCCTCGGGTTACACTTAATAATTGTAATGTAGTTCTACAAAATACATGGAGCTCGTGAGCCTCGGGTTACACTTATTAATTATGGCATCTGACATGTAAGATGATTGTCTAAATACAACATCCTCACCTCGATAGAGCAAGCTGATCCGAGAATTCAATCTGAACCGATCTGCATTCGTAACTGACCGGACACGAAATTTTAGTTATACTGGTAACTGTAACTTGATTTTTATCCGATCGATAAGATCGGTTACCGAATTAGATCTGATGGTTTATCATACGAACTCGAAGCGACTACCAGCCCGAATATAACCAATAACATAATTAAAACAATTTGAAAATGACCAATGATCGAACTAACATAACCCGGTAGTGATCTAAACCCGAAACCAGTTATAAGCCGAAGCACCGTGTTATTGATCCAACATGCAACAAACCGTTAATCAATTTTGCCTGACTTGTCATTGAACCGTAACCTTTAGTTGCAATTGACGATTTTTTGGATTTGAAAGACCTTGAAATTACGGTAATTTTCGCTTTTTCCTAGTTTTTCGAGTCTTTTCATGCCATTAGTATAAAATAAATACTTCCATTTTGTACAGATTGAACTAATTAACTATTTCGTACATATTGAACAAAATATAATTAATCATCTCATATAAATTGAACATAACATAACTAAGCACATTGTACAAATTAAACATAACGAAAACGGGTTTTATCGCGGCTGCTGATATAATAACTTTGGTGAGAATACGTCTATTATTGGCAAATCAGTAACTCATTGTTTAATGATTGCATTTTTTTTATAAATGTGCCATGGTGGGAACAGATCGTGTGGCCAACAGAAGTTGTGACCTGTGAGTTCTAGGGTGTCAAACCGGATTAACGGATCGAGTTTGAATCGGACTCATTGGATTTGGGTTGAAACGGATCGGATTAGAACGGATTAATTTGGCTAACGGGTTGGATTGGATTGGATCGGATTGAAAACTTAACGGATCGGATCGGGTCGGATTTTTTATGCACGGGTTCATATCGGATCGAGTTGTAAACGGGCCGAATTGTAGTCGGGTTGGATCGGATTGGAACATGACGGATTGTTAACGGGTTTTGCTGGACTATAACAGGTTCGGATTCATATCGGATCGGATTAGTCGGGTAACAGACTAACACCGGTCGGATTGAAATAGATTTAGTCGGGTTACATTAGATTCAGTTTCATATCGGTTCGGCTTATTATCGGATTGGGTTATTCGGTAGCGGGTTGGAATCCGAGTCGGGTCCATTTAGTTCCAAATTATATAATTATAATATCGATGACTTAATTAGGGGACGAAAACGATAACTAACTTTTAAAAGTAATATAAGTTATTGAGTATATTGTATATAACTTAGTTTAGTACATTCGTTTCTAAAAGTTCTTTACCCCTTAAATCCACATCAATTATAAGTTTCATTTGAGCAGAGTATATAAAGGGAGAATGAAGTACAAGTACACCGTATAAATAATAGTCATACGCTTAATTGGTAGTGCAACATAATTAATGTCCTCTTATGGGTCGTGAACACTTTAGGTTAAACGGATTCAGATCGAAATTGATCGAAATTAGTTGCCATATCAGTCACTGTGGTCTTTGTTGATAGTACTCCCTCTGTCCTGGTCTTTGGTGATACTTCCTCGTCCTTAATTTCTTTATTGCTAATTCTGGTGGCTCTAGTATAATACAAACCGTCTACGACTTGCATAATGACGTCATTGCTAAGCTTTTTTTTAACGCAAAAACGACGAATATTATTAATTAATAATTAGAGAAAGTCGGGAACAAGCCTCAGTACATGATGAAAGTAAAAGATGAAACCCACCCGATCATTTCCTAATAAAGTCTAATCCCCCTCCTACGCAAAAACTTGTCAAAAAGGGATTCTTCATCTGTTGTAATCTGGCCTTAGGAGATATGCTAGAAACCGATAAACTTACACTACTTATAAACATAGAAACAGAAGCTAGAAAACGCCATTGCATCAACTTGAAAATCATGCTAAGCTTGGTATTACATTTTCTTGCATAACGGCCACCAAATACATACACGAAGTAACATTTTAAAAAACGCCAAGGTAATATTAGTATTTGTAAACACCAAAATAAACATCAAAATCTTAAAAAAAAAAACACCAAAATAAATAAAGGTATTTATAACCCACAAACCTAGGAAATAAAAAAGAATTTGTTTTAAAAAACCGGTTACTAAATGGTTCGAATCTAAATTAGGGTATTTATAACAACTAGTCAAATGTACGTGCTTGCACGTGGTTGTTTTTTTTTTGAAGCGTAGTCGTACTTATTTGCGCTCTTTTATAGTTTTATGTACAAAAATTTAAGAAAATAGCTTGTAATTGTACTAAATTGCTAGCTATATTTAGCTTAATACCTCTTATACTAAGACTCATTTTGTTTCAACGAACAAAATTTTTAAATGAAAATGATTTTTCATGGAAACAATTTTCAAAGGAAAACATCAAGCCATCAAGGGATGAAGTTTTTCTTTTACTTTTTTCCTTACAATAAAAGTCATAAGCCTTTTTCAAATCAACTTTCATCATGCATCCAGGGGAGCTGTTGGCTGAAGTGACAATAGTTACATTGAACCCTCGTAGAAAAAAAACATAGAAATGAAAATGAGATATGGATAGCTGGAGAGAAAAAGAAGTATAAGGGGTTAGAGAAGAAAATTAGCATACCTACTTTTCTAAAAAGAAAGTTGTGTTTCATGTAAGGAAAGTTTTTCGTCTTTGGAAAAATTATTTTTCATCCTTAAAAAAACAAACAAAGAAAAATGGAAAAATAAATTAAGGGTAAAGATCTAGTGGAGCATTTGGCATACTTCATACGTAGTACTTTTCAAAACGTGACTCCTAAAAAAATATTGTCGGAAGTAATAATTGTGACTCCTAAAAACATAGAGGGTGTACGTAACAAAAATGACGGTTGACGTTAGAAACTAAAATCTTTAAAATCAATACTGTAATAAAAATAATTATATAAAAGGGCAAAATGGTCCCAAAAAAATTACGCCAAAGGAATTATTGTTGGGGCTTTTTATTATAGAGAAGACATGAATCGAATAATTGATCATTATGGTCCCATTGATTATTACGGAGTATGAAAAATGATTTTCAATGGAAAACATTTTTCAAAGACAAACTATTTCCTTTGATTTGTTCCTTACAAGAAAATAAAAAGAAAAAAGAAAAAAGAAAAAGGAAGAAGATGATAGAAGATTGTTGGGAAAAAGGGAAGAGGGAGGTAAGGAAAAAAAAAGTAGAAAAGTGATTTCCCATCCTTCCAAATGGAAAAGGTTTTTCCACCTTCAGGGAGTTATTGAAATTGTTTTTCACCCCGTGCCAAACCAAACAACGTAAATGATTGAAATGGAGAAAATTGTTTTTCCCGAAAACGTTTTACACCTAACCAAACACAGCCTACATGTGAGGAAAAAATGTTAGAAAAACCACTAATTAGCATTAAAATAAGAATATATTATAATACATGTAAGAATTTTGATGTCCCTATAAAATAGAGAGCAAGGAGTATTAAAAATGTAGAGTGAGTCAGAATTAAGAAACCATGGGTAAAACAGTAGCAGCTTCAGAGCAGTTACACATAGTAATGATCCCATGGTTTGCTTATGGACACATTCTTCCCTATTTTGAGCTTTCAAACAAACTTGCTGAAAAAGGCCATAAAATCACCTTGGTAGTTCCAAACAAAGTCAAACTTGATTTAGAACCAAAGATCCGTCATCCTTCCTTAATCAGCTTACATGCATTCACTGTCCCACACATTGAACCCTTACCTCCGGGGACTGAGACATGTTCAGACGTCCCCATTGAACTTCAGCACCACCTTGCTGTTGCCATGGACAGGGCCCGGCCTGAGGTGGAGTCCATCATATCAGCCATTGACGATCCGAAGCCGGATCTGTTGTTCTACGATAACGCTTACTGGGTGCCTGAGATAGCCACAAAGCTGGGGATGAAGTCTGTGTTTTACCAGATTGCATGTGCTTTAAGTATCACCCGCATTAAGCAAACCCCGAGTGCGAGTGCGAGTGCGAGTGCGAGTGCCAAGCTCTTCACTTTACCCAAGTGGGTGCTGACGCCTAAGGTGTTAGGCGACGCAAGAGCCAATTATGGAGAAGGGATCACCTATTACCAGAGAGTGAAGAAGGCTCTAAGTTCCTGTGATGCTATCGCCTTACGCACATGCCGGGAGATTGAAGGGGAATCCTCTGATATCCTGGCTGCACAATATAACAAGCCAGTCTTCTTAACAGGTCCGGTCCTACCCGAGGTTGAATTCCTCCCCCCTTTGGACAATTCCTGGGCTGAGTGGCTAGCCAAGTTTGGGCCTAAGTCCGTGGTTTTATGTTGCTTCGGAAGCCAGTACGTCCCTGACAAGGCTCAACTACAGGAGATGGCCCTTGCCCTTGAGGATACTGGTCTTCCCTTCTTGATGTCCGTTAAGCCACCCACAGAGTGCGCCACCATAGAGGAGGCGTTGCCAGAAGGGTTCTCAGAGAGAGTCAAGGAACGCGGGGTGGTTCATGGTGGATGGGTGCAACAGCTACAAATACTAGCTCACCCATCAGTGGGTTGCTTTATTTGTCATTGTGGGTACGGGTCAATGTGGGAGGGGTTGTTGAGTGATAACCAGCTAGTCTTATTACCACAGCTTCCTGACCAGTTAATGATGGCTCAAATGTTGGCAGAAAAGCTCAAGGTGGGTGTGATGGTGGACAGAGAAGAAGATGATGGGTGGGTTTCCAGGAAGAACTTGTGCCAAGCAGTCAAGTCTGTCATGGATCCTCATTCCGAGTTTGCAGCTTTACTCAAGAACAACCATGCTAACTTCAGAGACAAGTTGCTAACCAACGGTTTTATGGCTAATTACCTTGAAGTTTTTGACCAGGATTTGAAACGCTTTCTTACTGCAAATTAAAAGCTAGGTTCATGATATCATAGATTCGGTCAAGTGATTTCGAGGAGAGTTTCATTCTCAGGTAGGCTAATCCACTACGGGTTAGCTTCGTTTGGTCTATGTAACCTAAATCGTTTGGTCTTCGTTTGGGACTAAGGCTTTGTTGTTGTTGTTGTTGTTGTATTTATATTTATGTAGATTACGTACTCTCTACTTGTTTTGATGGTTTATTTGTTATGGAATGATTTCTATGCCGTTTATAGTGTATTACTAGTACCATATTAGTTAAAAACCACAAAAATGACTTAACACTAACCTTAAAATGTCATGTCACTTTTTTCTAACAATGATTTCAATGCCGTTTATGGCTATATCGTACTAGTACCATATTAGTTAAAAACACAAAAATGATTTAACTCTAACCTTAAAATGTCATGTCACTTTTTTCTGATAATGATTTCATAGTACTTACAAGATTAAACCCATTACAATGTTCATACGGGTTGTTTGGTTATGAGAGGTTTGATACAAAAAGAGCTTTTTGGACTAAATTAGAGGTTTGATCTTTGAAAAAGCTAATTGAAAGTGTTTGGTTAAGAAAGGCTTGGAAGAGAGTTTTGGGGTTAAATGGCTAATTTTGATAAAGCTCAATGTAAGAGCTTTTTGCAATTAGAGGTTTGAGAAAGTGAATGAAAATGACTATTTTGTCCTACTATTGCCTATAATTACAACTACTACCAACTTTCGTAATCTACATTATTTCTCTATCTCCTAGAAACGTACATTACTCACGCTTCCTTCATTTCACCCTATTTACTAGACTATTTTTTTGTTGTAATAAATTTATATTAGTACTCTGTCTTTTGAAGCACTTGAAAGCTATTGCAATCATGCTTGTAATATCATTAGTAATATTCTTTATTTGCAAATAATATATTATTTAAATTTAAAATTAAGAATATTTTTTTTATATAAGAAATAAATTTGTTTTATTATTCAGTGTTTATTCAAAAAATAGAGTGAAAATAATTAACACAATAAAATATTTGTCTAATATTAATAAGAAACAAAGTATGTCAATGTCATCATTTTACATTAAACAGCTAACAACTAATAACTAATTTACCAAACACTTTTACACAAGCAGTTAATTCAACCCGTTAGTCAAACCAGCTAATACAAACGGCTAACCGCTAACAACTCCTAACCAAACAGGGCCACAGTAGTTGATGAACAGCAATTTGTCTTTCGATGTGTGGCAACATCAATAACCAAACAATACATATATTGAAGAGTGAAAGCCCTTGTGTGCCGAACAAAATTTAGTCTAAAAATTTCAGTGAATAGGGTGAGTATGTCACTTACAATTTTCTCTGGTGAAAATAACTGTTGTTTACCTATCTGGCTATCTCTCCCTTCTTATGGAAGGCCAAGAAATTCCAAAGCAGTTGCAGATGGAGTCAAACCCAGTTGAGAGAGGTACTCTGCTTTGTAGAACCTGCTCAGATGCCTCATCCCATTGTCGCACAGAATCGTAACAATAGTATGGCCAGGACCCAGCGCTTGTGCCACTCTAACAGCTCCAACACAGTTCATGGCTGAAGAGCTGCCTAAGAAAATCCCATCCTTCTTCAACAGGTACCTGACCGAAAAGAAACCGGGAAACAAAAATAAGGGAGGCAGATAACCAACACCAAAAAGTGTAGGGAAACACTGAAACAACATCAGATTTCTTGTAAGACACTTATAACCTGGCATAGTTAATATCGGGGGTTAGAGGTCTATAAGAGAGAAAACCTGAAGCTAGGTCAGTAATCCTAAAATTTTAAGGAGTTGTTTCCCTTATGATTTAGATCTATACCAAACATGCTCTTTGAGTCAACTCGTATTAAAGAAAACATTTGGGAACGTTGATATGCTTCATTGTGTTTTCATGCAAGTATGCAACTGCTGTCGAAAGGACAGGTTCTTTTTCAACTGATCGAGAACTAAACACTACAAAAGGTGTGAAAGCATGAGCTAACCTAGACATCTCAACAGCTTCCTTGTCTGTGCCTCGGAAAGCACCATCTAGCCTCGCCATCATAAAATTCTGAGTTAACCTATTTATTCCAATGCCTTCAGTAATAGTGTCAAAGGGGTTCCTTAACCTCTTTCCTTCGGCTTCCTCCTTTGAGTACATGACTCCTTTTGTTACTCTATTGAACAAGCCAGAACCAGGAGGGTCAATGAGAAAGCACTTGATATTTGCACTTTTCTCCTGTAGTAGGGAGGAATCATTTAGTACTTTCAGCAAATAAAATAAACAACTAGTGAAAATAATAAAAAAGCAGGTCTCACCTTAAGAAACTGAGAAGCACCAGCTACTGTACCCCCAGTTCCAGCAGCAGCTACAAATGCATGCAGCTTTCCTTCGGTTTGCTCCCAGATTTCAGGTCCTGTACCTTCGTAATGGGCTCGAAAATTGGCTAAATTTTCAAACTGGTCAGCAAAGAAACCTCCAGTACAGTCCCTTGAAAATTTAAGATTTTTCTCCTGCTCTTCAGGAATTTCACCAGTAGTTTGCTCTCGGTCTTTGTTAGGTGTTTGACTAGTTTCCCTATGTTTTAATGCTTGTTCATTAGCTTCTGATGCCCGTCTTCTAGCTACATTTACAAAGTGGTCTCTGTGAGTAATCGACACTGGTCTGACCCGCTCAACTGTAGCTCCAAGGGCTTCCAGAATCTGAGACTGTTTTTTTAGGGGGTTGGGGACAAGATACATGAATGAGTAAGACTGAAATCAAAATGAAACTGTGAACAGAAGTTAGTTTTATGCAATCATGCATCGGTTAAAGAAGGGAAAAACGTACCTTCTCAATAGCAACATCATCTGGAATCACAACATGACATTTGCATCCGTATGCAGGAGCAACTGTCGCAAGACTAATAGCAGTGCTTCCGGCACTACCTTCAATAACCACTCCACCAGGAGCTAGTTGGCCAGATGCTAATGCCTGAGCATTTTCCACGTATTAGAAGACACAGAAACCAAAGAAACATATGCTATCGACATGCACTAAGCCACTAACAAGAAACTCCTAACCGAGGGTAACTTATGTGAAATGTAGTGTTTATATTAGTACACTGCCATGATTTTCCTAGATTAGTATATCTTTGTTGACTCTGTCTCAGTCCTGAGAAGGTTTGTCGACTTTAACTACTCTCGCTTTTTTTAAATAATTTACATGATGCACCAGAAAATTTGTGGTACGCAAGGAGTAGGACAGTACCCAGGTTGTTGCCTACACTACATTGCTTGAAGAATCCTAGTAAACTCTCTCAAGTCTCAATGTACCAATACTGAAAATGTGCAACAATATTAAATGAACTATGAAATTGGCCGTGAAACGGAACATGTTACCTAGCACATAACAAAATACAGCTAAGACCATCACTTGCTTTTCGAAGTCATTAATCATAAGGTAAAAACACATGGATGTCTTGAACGGGAGGTGAATACCAGGTCCTGAACTGCTACCTTTAATATGCATTTTACTCAGGCAGCCTTAAACACTTCCTATCCTGAACCAAGCTTCGAATAAGGAAGCTAGAGATACCTTCTAAATCCTCATTCCTGAACTAATTTTCTCATTACCCCAACCAGACATATTTCACATCCGTTGTTAACTCACAACATAATATGCTGCAAATTCCATTACAAAATTTAATCTATAGTTACTTGTGCATAGCCAAACTATACCCATATCTCCTCCATCTAAAAGAAGTTCAGAACTTATCATCCCCCAAATCAGTGTGGACGTGTGGTTATGTTCATTTCAACAAAATGGAATCAAACAAAATAACCCCGAATATTATTCCTAGTCTACATACAGTCATACATCGTGCAGGTATGTGTCCGAAGTATACGCAACCTTACCCTAACAAAAGGGCAGTACACATACAATTTATGCGATACTCATGGCACAACCTTACTCCGGCGATACACGTAACAATAGTGCAGTGGCTGCATAATTTATGGGATGATACTCATGGGTTTTGCCAAGATTTGAACTTTTCAATTACCTAAATGCAGGACCCTAACTAATGCAAATCATAATCAACTAAACATAAGCTGCATAACAACATGAAAACTCAGCTAATTAGAATACCTCTTCAATGATTTTAACAGCAATTCTGTCCTTGACACTTCCTCCTGGATTCAAAAACTCAGCTTTCCCAAGAATCTGCCCAAACAAAGTTTTAAATAGGGCTTAAAGTATACAAAATATTATATCAAACAAAAAAAAAAACCAGCTAATATTTGTTTAACTAATCTAAATACCTAATAAATAATCATCTCTGAAATTCTATTAAAAATATATATATAATAATTCTCCCTGAAATCCAAAATTTAAACTTCCCCCCAAAATTAGCATTATTAACATTCAGCAAATCAAAACCCCAACTAAAAAAGAAGCCCCACATCACAATAACTCCATTAAAAATCAAATTAAGCTAAGTAAAGATTAAAAGAGAGATTACTTCGCAACCAGTGGCATCAGAAAGGCTATTAATTCTGATCAAAGGGGTATTACCAATTGCACCAACAATTCCACTTCCATAAGTTTTACTGCAAATGGGTTTTTGAGGTTTTGATTTGGGATGCTTGAAAGTTCGTTGTTGGATGTAAAAGAAGTAAGAAAGGGTGGCTAAGGAGAGAGAAAGTGCGGCAACACAACCAACCATAGCGCCATTGGTGCAGTTTACAGGCGCCATGGGTGGCTTGATGGGTCGGACAGTGTCTTCTCTTTCTAACCATTGTGGGTCCGGTTTGTGGTTCTAAAGAGTTGGGAATTTTGAGAATCCCATCGGCCACCGCCACCCAAACACCAAATTTGGGTTTGGACTTCGGATTAGAAGTTTGGGCCCAACGGTTGAGTATTATTTTTCCGTAAATTTTTGGATGTACCCGGGTACCGCCAAAGCTGTACTCCATCTAAAACGACGTCGTTTTATGTTGTTTAAAATAAACATTAATATACTGGTATAACAATGAACATTTATTTATTTATTTGGAAATGAACATTTACTATTTTGGAAATGAACATTGACTATTTTAGAAATGAACATTTATTTACTCTTTCAAAGATGAACATTTATCTAATTATTTGGAAATCCTCATTTGTTCAACCAATTTAGAAATGAATATTACTGATTGTGAAATGAGTATTTACTAATTTTCAAATGAACATAGTTAATGTATTACTATGTTATTACATAGATCATTATATTTACATATAAGGTGCAATGAAATCATGTCAAACAACATATTTTACCAAAAAATGAACATTTTAGCCATTGTCTATGTAAAATTGTAGTTGAATTACAAGATGCTGGTAAAAATCATCCTCTTATTTTTCTATATCTTCAATCTTGAATCTTGCTTTTGATGTAGTCTTGAGTTCTCATACTTCTGAATGTGTCTATGAAGTGTGATTTGAACACAATATTTTACCTTCATGGTTTCAATTTCCTCATTGTTGTAGGCTGAAAATGAAAAAAGTAAGTAATTTGATATGATGATCACAACTAATTTAAAAATGAACATTTACTGATTTGAAAATGATGAGCATGCAAAATGTTTAAATGATAATATACAAGAATAATCAATGTGAATTATATATATATATATATATATATATATATAAAAAATGTGCTTACACTTGATCGAACATTCAACAGCTTATAAATGTACATGCTTAAAATGAATATACACAATTTATATATGTATTATTTACTAAAGTCAATATGAAAATGTGTTTTTGAAAATAAAGAGAGAACTTATAAAAAAAATGAACTTAAATAGTTATACTTTGAACATCATACATCATACTTAATACTTAGAGACTTTTGGGGTCTTGGATTCGTTTCATTCATTTATGGACCATGTTTTATTATGCATGAATTAAATGTTTAATAGCTTTAATGATTGCATGATTGCATGAATTAAATGTTTAATAGCTTTAATAACTTTTGTATTTACTACCTTATGAAAATTTTATTTTAAATTACTACCTTAAAGTTCCAATTTATTTTTATTTACTACCACTTTACAATTTTCTCATTTTAAAATTGAGATATCTCTTTCATTTCTTAATCATTTTAAGTGATTTAAAGCCCATTCTTCTCATTTATATGTAAGGATTCCATAGGGATCTTGCTTTTAAAATTTTGTAAAAGATAAAACGAATTAAATATATTTGTAAAAGTTTAAAATATATATGAATTATCAAACGAATTGTTTTGAAATGTCGTTCTCAATGAAATCCCTATAGAGAAAGGAGAATAATGATCTTTGAATCACATTAAACGATTAAGAAACGAAAGAGATATCTTAATTTTAAAATGAAAAAACTGCAAAGTGGTAGTAAATAAATAAAAAATGGAAGTTTAAGGTAGTAATTTAAAATAAAAATTTCATAAGGTAGTAAATGCAAAAGTGGTGTATTTTTAAGGCAGTAAATACCAAAATTTCCTTATTATAATAAAGTAAATCTCATTCAAAGTATAAAAAACTCGTTTTTTTCATTTTAAATTGAAATCGCACCAAGTTATTGTTTGCAATTTGGACTTGGTGTTCAGTTTTATTGCTATGAAAATCCAAAATTAAAGTTTATAAATCCTCCACATATTTTATTATGGCGTTTTTAATATTTCGAGTACTTACCTCTAAACTTTAACCCTCTATACAGAGCAAATATGAGAAATTAGAAAACAAATCATAATTTTTTTGGACCCCCATTTATAATTTTCTGGGTCCGCCCCTGACTAGGGTTCATTTCCTTGCCTCTTGTGCTAGGAAAGTAGTCTAGTCGGTGTGTGGTTGTTCATTACAACAAAAAAAGTTATTGAATCTAACTTGGAGGATACGGAGTATAATTATAGGGCCATTTTTTTTGGTTCTACTACGAGGAGTTCCCACCGCCTTCGGTGAGGTAATCTCACGTGGGAGTTTGCATGGGTACCTCGATGGGCAGCATCCCTCCCAGTTGAGATTTTTTCCATTCCCAAGAATCGAACCCGAGACCTTGGTTAAGGAGCAAGAGGCCCTTAACCACTCATGTCAACCTCAACTGGTTAATAATAGGGGCATTGACTATAAAGACTCTAAATAAGACGACTTTAGTCAAGGCAGTGCGATCCACCAAACACTATTCATAGCTTTCACCAACCAAAAAGATCCAATAATATAATTACGAACTAATAATGGTAGGATCCCTCAAAAAACAAAAAAAACTAATAATAGTAGGCCACAAATTAAACTTGAAGCAACTTAGAGAATCTAATCTTATGTGTATTATTGCAGAGAAAGAAAGATAATTATTCTTAAACTTGGATTCATGGAATGTTTTATTTAAAAAAAGGGAAGATTGAATCTCAAAAATATGCAAAAGATAGAAGTTAATGGAAATATACCTTCCCTAAACCCTACGTTGTACTCTACTACTAGCTTAAAAAATAGAGAGTAAACTTTAATTTTTGTCCCTCTTTAAATTAAAAAAGAGTTTGCAAATATGTCATGTTCATATTTTGTGGTAACTCATATTTCACAAAAGTGTACTAAACTCTATTTTAATTATTAAATATTGTATTGTCGGGGCGATGCTTCGTTTGCTACTTTAAATAATTAAAATTCATTATTCTTTTTCAGCTTAATATTTGACCCAATACATGTAGTCCATAAAAGTGAAAATATTTATTAAGTCAATCAAATACACATGTATACTACGTCATTTATCATGCCAAGTAATTTTCAATTAGATCATCTTACAATTCGTTTGCCTTATTTTCTAAAGGAACTAAGTGCTTGAAATTAATAAACACCAAATTAGATATATGTATGGCATTTCTATAGTTGATGTTTATTAGACTTACGATATCATGTTTGATTCATGGTAATGCTTTAACTCTTATTTTTATTCCAGTTTAGTCCATAAGAAATAAAAGGTAATATAAAGATTTAGTTATTTTAAGTTTCATGTTAACAAGTATTTATAAATTAATGTGTAAGGATAAATAACAAGTAGTGGTTGGTTAAGATGGTAATTAGAGTTATTTTTCAAACTTTTGAGCTCTTGTGTTCAAACCTTATTGTATTGATTTTTGGTTGTCAATAACGTCACATAACCTTGGTGATTGGATGACGTGGCGTAAACATGAGAGTTTTACGTAGCACATAAACTTTATTTACAATGCCTTTTAATATATTTTTATTATATAAGTGAAGAGCTGGAGTTATTTTAGTAAATCCAATTTTGATGTCCCCCTTGGATTACTAAAATACCCTCCCTACTTAAAGAATAGAAAATATAATGACAACCTACCCAATAGGAAAGCCCAAAAAAGTATTTTAATCAATTTAGCCCCTAAAATACATTTCAATCTGTTTATATGCGTTCGGTTCTATCTAACTAATTGTTTCTTACATTCGCCACATCACATTTATTTTATACTTTTTACATGTTATTTCAGATTTAAATATAATAACATAAACCTGTTTTTTATATTCGTATACATCGCGTGCATATAAGACTAGTTAGTATAAGTAGATAGGATATTATAGATATATAATCAATCTCGGAATGGTACGAGTAAACAAGCTAAACCGTCACAAACAATCATGCATTCGATTTGCTTCCTACGTTAACACCGCTGTTACCGGTTTTTCATTGCTATGGTGGGGTCATGTGACTCATGTACAAAAAGTGTGCGGTGTGATTTGATATACAAACCAAAACTTGGTTGTCCTACATGAGACATTTGCTCATTTGCTTGCGCATTAACTCATTGTATTGTTTTAAATTGTAAATATTCCGTTAATTAAGTACTTGTTCTGCCAACTAAGGTTGACATGAGTGGTTAAGGATCTCTTGCTTCTTAATTGAGGTTTCGGGCTCGAGCCTTGGAAATGGAAAAAATCTTAACTGGGAGGGATGCTGCCCATCGAGGTACCCATGCAAACTCCCGCGGACTACTGGAGAGTAGTCCACTCGCCGAAGGCGGTGGAAACTACTCGTAGTAGAACAACAACAACAAAATAATTAAGTACTTGTTCTGTTTCTACAGAAAAAGGCTACATGTACATCTAATGTACAGGATTCTCATGTACACCACCATTAATTTGTTGATACATCATCAAACCCACCAAAAAATGAGAATGAAAGATAATAAATACTTCCTCCGTCTTTTAATACTCGCAACGTTTGTTAGTTTCACGCATGTCGATGCACAACTTTGATCAATTATGCAAAAATTATAAAAAGTTGATATTCTGAAAATACACATTGAGACGAATCTAACAAGATCCCACATGACTATGTTTTATCTTATATAAAAACACTACGAATAGTCAAAGTAGATTATATGAATAGTGGCAAAAGTCCAAACGTTGCGAGTATTAAAAGACGGAGGAAGTATGTTATTTCAACCAATAGAAAAGCATGGTGTACAAGATGTCTTGTACACTAGGTGTACATGTAGTAGGATCCGTTTCTACAAGATTCTATTGTGGCCTTGTGAGTTAAGCTCGAGAGTTAAGAAAGTCCTCCGTATTATTTAATTCTTGAATATTTGTAACAGTTTGACTGATATAATTGTCAATATACCGATTTGAACATAATTATATGTGATTACATATTGATAAAAACTTTAAAATATTGATATTTGTAAATTATACATTAACACTAATCCAGTAACATACACAATAATATTTGATTCTTATAGAAATTTGGTCAACGTTAATGTAAATAGTACAAAAGAAATTGTTGCAAGTTTCATAAACAGAAGGGGTAGGTAAAAGGTGTGAATCGTGTGATATGATTTACTCCGTACAAAAATCATGTAAAATATCCACAAAACCAAAAAAAGGAATTTTGAAAATAATAGTAATATCTATTACTATCTATCTATCTATTACTATATACTAAAAAAGACATCAGGAATGACACATGTCATTTCCTGGTTCGATTTTTTCCCGCCAGAATGTTTTTTTACTTTAAAATAAGTAAATGACATTACGTTTTTTTAGGAAACTAAGATAAAAATATATTTTAATTACCATAGATGTGTACTGCATAATATATTATTGGAGGAAAGCTAAATCAATATTATTTTTTCCTTTATGATATAATTTTATTTATGCATTATTATAACTTTTTAATCTGATAAGAAATATAAAAAATATTGATAAATGAACTTCTAATGTTAGTCTACTATTAATAATATAATACGGAGTACATGGTAACTGATAAGTAAGAATGTTAATTAAAATAATAATACATGGTAAGTAGACTAACATATAAGTTTATTTATCAAGATTTTACTCAATTCAAAAATGTTGTATTTGACTAACTCGGTTATGCTCGGGTCTTTTTCGAAAATTAGTCTTGAGTCATTCTGGTTTGGTTAACGTTGTTAGATCGTTCTACATACAAGTAAACGACTATTATTTTTAACTTTGTATAATAATATGCAAATTTAGTTCATTTGAATTTTTTTTACACAACTTTGAATTTATACTTTTTCATATATCCTTTCACTTTCATGTTTTCCTAATATCACAAGTCTTTTAGTTACTATTAAAATAATAAATTGTTTTAGTAGTAGCCGTGCGTTGCACGGGCCCTAAACTAGTTATTCATATAAAAACTTCTTCCGTTTCTTTTTGTTTTCTATGTTTGACCTTTCACACGTTTAATAACGACTAATTGATGTGCATTGAGATTCTCTATTTTTTTTATTGAAATAATAAAAATTACATTTATTTATAATGTTTTCACTCTTATTAAAATTATGATATTGGGAAAATGAGAAAATTTTAGTATTCCAATAGAAAAGTGTGAAAGATTATATGACCCAATGAATTTAATTGGTTAAAATAATCATTTGACACAAATTTTGATAGAATTTTAAAGCATTTATGTGATGATATAAAAGGAAATGTAAAGAACATTTCGAGACACCCAAAAAGAAAAACGTAAAGAACAAAAAGAAACGGAGGGAGTAAAAAATAATGTATTTATCCTGTCGTATTAAATTTACTTCAATATAACTAAAACAGAGGGATAGTGATAGGATTACAGGTGTGCAAGAGTATCTTGTACACCACCAATTAAACAATGTCACGTCATTTTTAAAAGATTCCCTTGCCTTGAAATTTTCAGTTTAAAATTTGAAATTTGTTTTGAAATGTTAATTTTGAATTTCAAATTTGTTTTACCTTTTCAACAATCTGTGATTTATTATAATTACTATATATATGAACAATAAAGGTCACTATGAGTGTAAAAAGGGTGTTAGAGAAAACTATTGATTTTGGATCTACACTAATATTATTGTGGACCTGTAAGAATAATCCACTATTATTGATAGATCACATTACCACGTCTTAATAGATCCCATTTACAAAAACATTGGTAAAGAATTTGGAACAAACAGCCGACGGTCCGACACAACAGTGAGCCAGTGATGTAGACAAAATACATGTGTGTGTATGGAAAAGTTTCTTGCTTTTTTCTGCTATTTTCCCTCTTAAAACTATTCATTTATCTAATCGTACTAATCAAATGGTTAAAAAAAAAATGATATTCTTTGTTGAATTACTCCTTCTGTCCCTTAATACTCGCACCGTTTTGACTTTTTGCATTATTCACATAATTCACTTTGATCCTATTTTATTTCTAGTATATGAAAACAAATATTAGTATATAATATATTGTTGGCGTCATCTTAATATATATTTTCAAATATTAATATTTTTATAAATTTTTATAATATGTAGTTAAAGATATTGGTGGTCAAAGATGTGCATTGGCAAACGTGTTCAGTCGAAACGGTGCGAGTAATTGATTTTTGGTTGAATTTTAGTTCATATTATTGACTATGTAGTCACTAGATTGAAATCATGTTAATTTTTTACGGTGAATATAGTTAGCTAAACAGTAAGCTATAGTTAACTTGCTCCATGCCTCCGTTGATACTCCGTATATAGGCACCTTAAATTCAACGAAAGAATTAAGATTATTATTGCCCGGAAATCCTTATCCTTATCCCTAACCCATTATTCTGAGAAAGAAACGAGCCATAAGCTAAACATGTTCTTAGGTACTCCATAAACCAACGCTCGGATGGTGTAGGGGCCTGCACGTAGATCTACGTGCACCTGCACCAAAACGCAAATATATTAAAAGAAAACGCAAAACACAAAAAAACGAAAAAGAACATAAGAAACTAAACAGAAAGAACATAATAGAGTAAATGAAAAGAACATTAACCAAAACCTGAAAATAACACTAATGTTAAAAAAACTAAAGAAAATGTACAAAAATGAAAATAACATATTCTCTCTTTTCATAAACTATAAAAAGAACAACTATTTTTCAAAAAGATCATGTGAAAAATGCAACAGAAAAACAAAAAAAAATATTATCGATAATATTATAAAAATTTAAAAACAGTAAAAAAGTTAAAAGGAATACAAAATAATTAAAAAAAATAACAACATCTTGTTTACAAAACACAAAGAACAAAACAAAAGAAAAATAAAATAACAAAAACCCAAAATTTTAAAATAAAAATAAAATAAAATAAAAACGACAACAAAAACAAGAAAAAAGATTAAAACACAGGAAAAAAAACAACATTTTCTTTTTCCTTATCAAACAAAAGAACAGAATGAAAGGGACGAAAAGAACAACAAATATATGTTCTTTTATTAGTTGTATTTGTTCTTTTCAAAACACTTAGTGTTCTAATTAAAAAGACGAAAAGACGAAAGGGACGAAAATGATGATGATATCAATAATATATGTACGGAAAAGGTTTTTCAATGACAATTTGTCAATCTCAAAGAAAAAATGACATAAATACCCTTCTTAAACGTATATCTGCGCATGGATGGGCCTAACATGTGTGTCATGACTTGGACTCGATCCAACGAGTTATTGGACTAGTAGTTAAGACTGAGGGCATGTATACGATGGGTTCAAATTCATATCCCCTGCCTCTATTTGTAATTTATATTGCATTTGTGGCTCATTTGCACACATAATTTTATTTATTAATTAATTAATTAATTTATTTATTTTTAAATTGAAAGGAAGGAGGAAGCTCCAAAATGAATGAAAAAACATAAAAGAAACGAAGTATTATAGTTCCATGTAAAGATGGTTGTGGGTCGGGTCGGGCTTCGTGTCGGGCCCACGGGCCGTGGGCCTAATCGTGCCGGGCCCACGTTGTTTCGTGCCATGTCGGGCCGAGCCGAAAAGTTAAAAATAAGGCACAGGCCCGGCCCAAGCCTACGTGCTTTCGTGCCGGGCCCACGTGTCTAAGGCTAATTTGACTAAATTTAACGTGCTTTGTCGTATCGGGACGAGTAGTGCCGTGCCTTGTCGTGCTTTTTCCAAAAAATTAAGGCCCTGGCCCGGCCCACGACCCACGACTTCGTGCCCGTACCGGGCCGTGATTTTTGCGTGTTCATGTCGGGCCGTGCTTTTTTCGTACCGCGTCGGGTCGGGCTTCGGGCCGGCCCGGCCTACAGCCATCTTTAGTTCCATGCATAGATATTGTTTATGAATTAGCACATGACATAATGTGTGCCTGTGTGGCATATGTACTAGCTCGCTCATTTTTACCATGAAAATTTATGTATTCAATAATCACAATAATTAGATGATTTTAGAATTTATTCTTTGTTCTTTAATTTTATCAAAATATCAATTTACGCATTTGATTTATCTAACCCAAGCTCAAGGAGATGACGTTGTAAAGCTAAGTAACCCAGTATTATAGTTTGGCCTGAGTCAAAATTAGTCCAACATACATGTCAATAAATCATACGGAGTACTATACTATGGGTGGGTGTGTTTTCTTCAATTTATAAGGTTTTAATTTATCTGAACTTATAAGAATTTATCTGAAATTATCTAAATTTATAGGACTTTATTTAACTTATAGAAACTCATAGGATCTTATTGCAACTTATAGGATCTTATTGTAACTTATACGACCTTATAGGACTTTATATGACCCTATAAGAACTTAATTATAGTACCTTATAAGATCTTATTAAACCTTATTAGACCTTGTTTAGAGTTTATTAGATTATTACTAAACTTTTAACCATTAGAATATTGAAAATAATTATCCAAAATTTATACTCTGATGATTGAAACAATCAATTGATAAGATAGATAAGTATCATTATTATTAAGGAAAAAATATCTTACCTCTAAAAATTTACATGCGGTGTTGCAAAACGTTGTGATTACTACTACGTACATGTTATTTGTTGTATGTCTCACCAAAAAGATCGTAAATTAATAATAACATATTAATATTTACAAATAATTGATAATTATTAACTTCAATTAGTGATCACAATTCAAAGAATTTTAATATAATAACATAAGTATGATGTATTTAATATAACAACGCAAATAATCATAATATTACGTATTTTATTTAAGAACTTATAGTAACTTATACGACCTTATTGAAACTTATAGGTACTTATTGGACCTTATTAGAACTTATAGGACCTTATTCAAACTTATTGAAACTAAACTTATTGGAACTTATCTGAACTTATCTGAATTTATACGTACTTATAGGACCTGAAAATAAGGTCCGATCCTATAAGTTGAAGAGAATAATTAAGGCCACGTGGATCAACAAATTGGTCCAAATCAAACTAAAATGAATTATCACTTGAATTCGACCCAATAGAATGTATACAAAATTAAAAGTGGAGCGCTAAAAATTGCCCCATATATTTACCCCATCATTTATTTACTCAAAGCCAACACCGCCGGCCACCACCGCCACCACTTCGCAGGCAACAAAAAGCGTAGTAATGTTTACATGACCGAGTCTACCGATGGAACGTTGAATTTACAAGAAATATTATTTTTTTGTCTGGAAAAAATTTCAGAAACTTATGCAATTTTAGATTTTACCGTGGTTCAGGCTTATGAATTTTAAGCTTGTACCATGATACAGACTTATGAGTTTTTAGTTTCGACCGTGATATAGACTTATGCACTTTAAGCTCGTACCATGGAAGGAACTTAAAATTCATAAGTCTACGCCATGGTGTGAGCTTAATATGCATAAGTCTATATTATTTAAGGTTTTGATTTGTTGTTGAATTTGATTTAATCTACTTGGAAAAAAAATTGAGAGACTTATGAATTTTTAGCTTCGACCATGGTACGGGAATATGAATTTTAAGCACGTATGGGAGGAGCTTAAAATGCATAAGTCTGTACCATGGTCGAAACTGAAAACTCATAAGCCAGCTTAAAATTCATAAGTATGTACCATAGTACAAACTAAAAATGCATAAGCTCTAAAAAAAATTCCGAAATAAAAAAAAAAATCTTACGAATTCGACGTTCCACCGGTAGACTCGGCCATGTAAACATTACTACGCATTTTGTCGCCGGCGAGTGGTGGTGGCCGGTAGTGTTGGCTTTGAGTAGATAAATGAGAAGATAAATAAAGGAGGGTATATGGGTAAATAAATGAGACGGTAATGATCATACTATCTCGACCAAATTTAAATGAATATCGGATAAATCTAATCCGAATACGGATTATTAAATCCGGCCCATACCGATCTATCAACATTTTTTTTTGGTGTTAGCACCCAGTTTACCCTTAGGGCTAATCCGGATTCGGGGAAAGTTCTGGGTGGATAGGTTCCAGTCCCCTCCCAGTTGTTATTGCGGGGGATCGAACACGGGTTCTCCTACCAAATTCAGTCTCAATCACCACTGAACCAACAGACAATTGGTACCGATCTATCAACCTAATTTACTGTGGAAACAAACAAAAAATCGTCACTATTGGGCCATAAAAACCACTAAGAAAAAAAACAGGATGAATTAAAAGAAAGCACAAGTCTAATGAAACCCCAAATAATGAAAAACTAAAAATTTACAGCCCCCAGTACTACTCTCAGAGAATCTCTGCAAACTCACTCTCTCTCCTCTCATTCACACTCTCTCTCTCTCTCTAAAAACCCGGAAACCCCATTTGGGGCTCCTCTCTCCTCTCTCAATCTTTCAATCAAAATTCATATAGAAAATATCCCCCAATAAAATTAATAAAAATGGAGATCCCGGAACAGCTGATGAAATTCAAATTTCATCTAATTGCTGGGATATTATTATCTGGGTCCATTTTTACAATCGTCAGAGTTGCTCCCAGATTTGTTGACCTTTTGGCTTACTTTTGGCCACTTTTGGCCTCAACGGCTCTATTTTTGGCGGTGGTTATCGTCTTCAGCCGTGTATCGCCGCCGTCTGCCGATGGTCCTGGTGAGAAAGCTGCTGAAGGTCTCTTGGATTACGTCGCCGGACAACCGGATATTATCGGCGAAAGTTTCAAGCCTGAGTGAGTGAGCAACGTTGGAAAAAAATAAAACCTTATTTTAATATAATTTTTTTAATTTGTAGAGTAGTATTTTAATTCCCACTCCCCATATGGCCCTATTTTCTCTCTTTTTCTATTTCATTTCATTTCTTATCTTTTCCTTTTATTTTCTTATGATTTGTTAGAACTTATAAAAATGAAATGTAAATTTGTAGGGGGAGAATAATGTATTAATAGTGCTTCCTAAGTTCCTTTGTTGGGATTTCAATGGGCATTGGAAAAAAAGTAAAAAATGTAGGTCGATGTTTTTTCTTAGATTTTAGATCTATCGTACAAAGGGAATCAATGTTAATCACATATTATTGTACCAATCATAGTTCGGATTTGTTAATATTGAAAACTTTTGCTCATCGTGTCTAAATGACCAAATACATTTGCTCATCTTTTGTAGCTTACCCAAATGAGCAAATATTTTGCTCATTTTTTAAATTTTAAAGTTCGGATTTGTTAATGTGGAAAATTTTTGCTCATCGTGTCTAAATTTGCTCATCTTTTATAGTTTACACAAATGAGCAAATATTTTTGCTCATTTTTAAAATTTCAAAGTTCGGATTTGTTAATATTCAAAACTTTTGCTCATTTTGATATTTTACACAAATGAGCAAATATTTTTAAAAGTCTGATTGCTTAACTTTAAAAAAAAATTGCTTATGATTTTCCTTTTGTTCAATTCAATAGTAAATAAAGAACTTGTAAATTAAATAGAATTGATTCAAAAGTAAAGAATAATCAAGTAGGAGAACTAATATTATAAACAAATTACAAAGAGTTGCCTATGTAGGATTCGAACCTACATCATTGTACAATCGCACAAAGCTCTACCAATTGAGCTAATAGGCATTGCTTGCATGTTGGTACCAACACAACGCGAAACCATTTTGAGTTTGGTTAAGGGGGAATGGAAGACCAAGAGGCTGGTGGTGCAAACTAACTGGTGTTGCGCCCATAACAACCTAACTATGCAAGAATAACTTTCCGCATTTCACTGGAAAATGAGAGTCTCTTGTGTTTGGCATACTGGATTCACAAAGGCCAGTAAACCAACCCTAACAACAAGCATTAACAACCACTACCCTTGCAACAACAATACACAAACAACACAGCTAATAGCTGCCAAACAAGAGCAAAGGTCCTTCCTCCTCGACTGATTTAAAACAGTCCGTCCAGCCTCTCGGAAAAACAAACACCCTGCAACAGCAGCTTAGCAACTACCCGAGACAAACACTAATCTATAAAACACCTATGTTAGCCCAAAATGATGAACATGAAAATGCAGAAACCAATCTGTTGTTGGTGTTAGTTTGAAGAGGGTGGCAGGACACTATTGTGGTTGTCGTTGACTGGAAGAAGCGTTCTGAGCACGTGGAAGACATTTGAAACCTGTGGAAACCAAGATTTGTGTGGTGAAGAATCTCTCTGATGTAACATGGTTGTATTAACAAGGATAATAATGCATCATGTTCTGTAGGCACCACATGTACTGTTGTAGGCTCCGTAGGCCTATTGTCGGAACTGAAGTAGTTTCTGCACAAACCAACACTAATCAGATATGTGGGCAGAAACAGATTAACGGAAAGTGAAAATATTAAGATGCTGGTAGGCTGAAAGCTAAAGATCAGATTTATTGTTTGCTCATTTGCACATATTTAAAATGGTATTTTAAAGTTTGTAGACATTGGTTATATCAACTCCCGAATGATCATAATGCTTAGTCTCTCTCCCCTGTCTCAAGGCCAAGGGATGAACAATCAGTTATTTTCCTCAAACTTGAACAAAACATTGGAACATTGCTTCATATATTCTAAAAGAAAAGCATTCAACCAGGCCTTAATCATTTGACAAAATATCAACAATACAAAAAATAAACCCAACACACTTAGTATCTGTATAGTTAACACAATTGTTATTTCCTGAAAACCCTTCCTGTTAATTGATCTTTAGCTAGCAGTCTCGACAGATTTCTAAACATATCAACTTAAACCAACAACTAAGAGTGCTAAAAGGATACATTAAGATGCTGGTAGGCTGCAAGCTAAAGATTAGATTTACAGTTGTTTGCAGGAAAACACATTTACATACATGAGTAAATCAGATTTATGAAATTTTCTCATGTATGTAGGCTCAAGCACTCGTTAATTTGCTCACATGATTCATTGTAATACCCCGAATTTTTAAAACTTGATGAATTATGCTTAATTATTTTTATTTAACTTAAAATCGTTTTAAATCCTGATTTCGAAATTTATTTTTAATTAACGAAGTTTAATTTCGCTTGAATTTTTAATATTGTTACACAATTTATTTTTTTTCAGATTTTATAATTTAATTCTACGAGCTTAATTACCTTTTTAAATCTTAATCATTTTCGGATTTCTAATAATTTCGAAACGTTCTTATTTTATTTGGAAACTAAATTTATTTGTGTTATCGATATTTTTATAAATAATTATTTCAAAACTCTGTCAATTATTCATATTTACCAACATGCCCCTTATAACTTCACTGTAAACCAAGTTTAACATCTCTTCTTCTCCTCCTCTCTGCCGTGCAAACTTGAGCACCTGGCAGCATTAGTTTTTGCCATATATTGCATCTACTGATAATAGCTTTGCTGAATCACCCCCTAAAACCAGTAGATTACAATAGTCATTACTTACTTTTCCTACTCCTTTACATCTGTCATTTGTATCTTTGCAACTTAGCACTTTCTTCACGTCAATTTCCACCATTCATCTCTAGAAATAGATGTTGAACATTATCATTGAATTTCAAATATTAAACAGCCATCAACATCTTATTCACCATTGAATTTCAGGATTAAAACAATAAAGTTTATTACCATTTTATTTTCTCTTTGGACAAACTGCAAATCACAGCCATTAGAGCCACCCTCTTCGCCCCTTTTCCGGCATAATACCGCCTGCAAACCACCACTTTTGTCACCTGTAACCACCGTACCACCACCTCCTTATTTCTCGGCTTTCGCAAACAACCCACCTCCACCACGCACCTCCCTGTCTCCCTCGCCCTTGCGCCCAACAGCCTGCCTTCCTCTCCTCCACGCAGCCACCACCACCAGCATCGCCCCTTCCATCCCCTTTCTGACCATCTCGTCGGCGACCAGCACCACCCAGTCGCCCCTCTTCTTTTCCTTCCTATTCGTTCGTACTCTTGCTCTCCCCTGACTTTCCACCTCCGCCACGGCGCAACCCCACCACCATCAGCGCCGCCGCGTTTTTTTTCTCCCCTCCGGCAGCAGACCGCCGCCCAAGCCCGGTCACCACCTCTCTTTTCTCTTCTCCGCTGCTTTCCTTGCTCCTTTGCTTCCCCTGCTCCGTGCCCAGTTTCACGAGAAACAAGTTCCAGTATTGGAACTTTGTTCCTTTAAATTATTCAAGCAAGCCCAACTTTTCTTTTGGCCCAATAACTCAAGTGACTTTTGTTAACATGTCCAAATACTTACTTATCTTAATATTTTATGAAAATAAATGATTTCTTAAGCATTGAAATAAAATGGATTTTTAAATGATAATTTTAAATATATACATACATACATACATATATATATATATAAATTTACAAACTAACAAAAATATATATATACATACATACATATATATATATATAAATTTACAAATTTCAAAAAAAAATATATATATATAAATTTACAACTCATAAATCGACATGCATGAAATATTATTTAATT
The DNA here is from genome assembly GCF_020520425.1 of Spinacia oleracea. Taxonomy (NCBI): domain Eukaryota; kingdom Viridiplantae; phylum Streptophyta; class Magnoliopsida; order Caryophyllales; family Amaranthaceae; genus Spinacia; species Spinacia oleracea. The sequence goes on from NC_079490.1 coordinate 188,016,026, forward strand.
TTATAAACTAACAAAAATATTGTTTAAATCAAATTTTCAGTCCAAATATATATATATATATATATATATATATATATATATATATATATATATATATATATATATATATATATATATATACGGACTGAAAATTTGATTTAAACAATATTTTTGTTAGTTTATAAAATTAAATAATATTTCATGCATGTCGATTTATGAGTTGTAAATTTATATATATATATTTTTTTTTGAAATTCGATTAATAAGATTTTGGTTAAATCATGAAATTATATATTTTTATATTAAAATTCATTATTTATAAAATCATTACTTATAAAATTATTTAGTTATAAATTATCAATTTTAGATTATTTATAGTTTTAATACTAATTCAATAATTTGATATTTTGAAAGAAATTGGACTCGGGGCTCAGGAAGGACGATCCATCAGACAGGAAGTATAAAAAACTACGGTTGAGGTAACGGTTATTGCTAGTACCCGCAATCCCTTCGAAATGTATTTATGAATGATGTTATGAATGATTGATGTTTTATAATGATGTTTTATGATTTGCGGGATTACAAGTATGATTTGATTGAATTGTTTTACGATAATGCAGCTTTATGCAAAGTACTGATTTAATGAATTATTATTCCTGAAAGAAATGATTTTATGAAATAACGAGATTTAATGATTTTATTGAACTATCCTGAATGAATGAGATTTTCCTGATTAATTTCCTATTAAAAGAAATGTAAACATGATAAAGGAAAGTGTAAGAACTGGTCAAGTTCCCCTGATATGGAGCCCAGGCTCCCCCTGATAAGAAGCACTGGCTTCCCCTGAAATGGAACCAAGGTTCGTTCCCCCTGATAAGAAGCACTGGCTTCCCCTGTTATGGAGCACTGACTCCCGCTGTTATGAAGCACTGGCTTCCCCTGTTCGTAGGAGACGTCCTACCATGTTTTCCTGTAAAGTCCTGACGACCAGAATAATACTGTTAAAAGGAAAAAGACTAATGAAATGATGTTCCTGAAATAATGTTCCTGAAATGATATTCCTGAAATTATATTCCTGAAATGATATTTCCGAAATGATGTTTTTGAAATGATGCTTCTGAATTGATGATTTATTAAATGTTTTACTATATTCTATTCTCCCTGTTTATTAAATAAAATGAATTGAAATGATGTTACGATGCTAGGGTAACTCGTTACTGAGTCTTCGGCTCACCGTTTTGTTTTTCGTTTTAGGTACTGCTGGGGACCACAGAAACGAGTAGTGGCGAGGATTTCACTATTACCAAGTTCACCTATGTTAATGTTAAGTTGTAACAAGTTTAAGTAAAGATTCTTGATTAAGTTACGTACTTTATTTAAGGAATTAAAAAGGATTATTATACTAATTTGGAGTTTAATAGTGATTAATATGATGGTTGCCTTGTAATTCCCAAGAGGGAATTACGGCAGTAATGTCCCGACCAAATTAGGATAATTCCGCTGCTAAGTATGCCTTAATAAGTGATTTAGAGGTCGGGGTGTTACATTCATACACTATGAAATTTGCACATAATTTAAATTGCTCATTTTTTAAAAACATGAGCAAATTAGCAAAAGTTGTTGAAATTTGCTCAATATTCCAATTGCTTAAACAAAAACACATACCATATTATATTTTTGGATGAATGTGCAACATTTTGAGGTAAAAATGCGCTCCCTTTTTTGGTGCTTCAACTCGCACTTTACAAAATAAAAAAACAGGGCTTAAACCCCACGAAATTCTACATTAGCAAATCCAAATTTAATAATTTCGCAATCAAATTCACTAATCAATTCCATTTCGCTATCAATTTGAAATTAGTTCAATAATTTCGAAAGCCTAATTTGAAAAATAAAAACTACAGAGTAATTGATTACAACAAAACAGAAAAAAATACCTTCATGCTGGTGAGTCGTTGACAATTAGGAGGAACAATGGATTTTGAGAGGTTTAATTTCAGCCATGGAAGAGAGCCCAGCAAGAAAGGGAGATAAACGTAGGAAGAAGAGCGAAAATCGTGTCTTAGTTCTTTTATTTGGGTTCAATTTTTCTTATTTTCATGCTTCATATCACAACCTTTGGATTTAGTTTGTTTGGACGGTGGCGATCGCTTCTCATTCTTCTCATTTTAGTGATCTTCTCATTGGAGGGGGACCCTATATATCTCTCTATATATAATATATATAAAATTTCATTTCTATTACCAAGTAAAATATTTAATACAATTTCGTTTATCGAACGGTTTTAAAATTAGTCAGATACAGGCCCTGTTCGGCAAAATTAGCGGTAGCGGGTAGCGGTTGAGTAGCGGGTAGCGGTTAAAGTAGCGAGTAGCGGTGAATAGTAGCGGGTAACGGTTAGCTGTCAAAGTAGCGGGTAACTAATATGAGTGTTCGGTAAAAGTAGCGGTTGATATTATAAAATAAAATTAAAAGCAAGAATATTATTTAAAACTTTATTATAAATTTGTCAAACGCTACCCGTTACCTTAAACGCTACTAATTTTAACGTTTGACAAAAACTACCCAACCGCTAACCGCTACCTAAATCACTACTTTACCAAACACTTACAAATTTTACAAGTAACATCTTGACTAGGTCAAAACGCTACCCGTTACCTCAAACGCTACCGCCGAACACGACCACAATGTGGAGATGCTCGAAGGAGATAGACGGCATGAAATTCATTCCGCCAAGAAATTGAAGTGCAAATAAAATCCGGATTTGAAATCCGAAAAAGATAAATCCCAACACACAAAGAAAAAAAAAATAAAAAAAATAGAACGAATGCTCAGAAAATACCCCCACTTGAAAAAGAGTCAAGATGCCAAGTGTTGTGAAAGTAAAAAAGAAAAGAATTGCCCCTTCCCTCTTCTTTTTTCTCACGTAAGAGGAGAGAGAAACAGAGTCTTCACAAAAAGAGGAGAGAGAAAGTGAGAGAGTGTGTGACTGAGCGACTCGTTGAACTAGCTCGCTTCGAAGCTTCGAATCGCTACTCTTTTCCTCGAATTTCACTGTAATTTCTTCAATTTCTTGTAGTTTTCACTCGATTTGTAGTTGTTTTTTAGTGTTAATTTTGTGTTTTTTGTGCTAATCATCTTCGTCAGATGTTGCGGTTCGTCAGCTTAGGGTTTGTGTATAAGCATGAATTTTGGTTGATTTATGCGTTTAATTTGCTCTGAATTTCGTGCATTTAGCTTGCGTAGGTTAGTTCTGCTGTGATTTGAGTTCTGGATTTGGTTGTTTTGTGTTGTTTGTGGATCTGACCTTGTTGATTTGGTATTGGAAGTGGTGAAATAGTGATATTACGGCGTCTTTTTTTTGGAATTTGTGTGTTCGTGATTTAGTGATGTGTTATTCAGGTTCTATATTCTGCAAATTTTGATTTTTATTAAAAATTCTTTGGTTTTCAGGATTTGGAAAGTTGTTGAGGGTGAAGTTAGTCAGATTTCTGCTGAAAGAAAGAAGCTTTAGTTTGAGTGGCAGCGGGATTTGATAATGGGCGAGGAGGATGCGAAGGCGGAAGTTGTGGAGCCAGTGACAAACGGGGCCAAGTCTCAGGAGAAGGAGGTTAAAACCGTGGTGGAGAAAGAAGAGAACGGAGTGACAGAAATGGAAGAGGATAAGAAAGATGAGATTGACGGCAAAGCGGAGTTAAAAGCAGATGCCGAGGGGAAGGGTGAAGAGAAGGTGGATGGAGGCAGAGAGCCTAAAGAAGAGGAAGAGACCAAAGTAAAGGAAGCCACAGAGCCTAAGGAAGAGGAAGAGACCAAAGTAGAGGAAAGCACAGAGCCTAAAGAAGAGGAAGAGACCAAAGTAGAGGAAGGCACAGAGCCTAAGGAAGTGGAGGAAACTGAAGTAGAAGAAGGTAAAGAAAAGCCTGAAGCTGAGGCAATGGAAGAAGAAAAGAGCTCTAATGAAAATGGGAAAGACGATAAAATGGCTGAGAAAACTGAAGTTGCAAAAGAGAAAACTGAGGGTTCAGAAGAGAAAATGGATGAAGAGATGGTGACTCAAGATGAAAAGGTAGAGGGTAAGGAAGAGGCAATGGAGAGTGGGGAGGGAAATGAAGATGGAGAACATGAAAAAGAAGAGGCAAAGGATAGCGAAAAGGAAAAAGAAGAAGAGGAGGTGAAGGGAACAGAAGATGAGGAGGTGAAGGGAACAGAAGATGAGGAGGTAAAGGGAACAGAAGACGAGGAAGTAAAGGAAAAAGAAGAGGAAATGGGGAGCAAGGAGGAGAAATCCTCAAAGAAGCGTAGTAGGGGGAAGAGTGCTGAGGAAAAGGGTGCAGATAAGAAAAATAAAGTTGTCCAGAAGGAGCTTGAGCCTAGAACTCCAACTATTGATCGCCCCGTACGTGAACGAAAATCTGTAGAAAGGTTGGTTGCGACAATTGAGAAAGATACCTCTAGGGATTTTCACATTGAGAAGGTACTGTTTGCATAATTCGCTATTCCAGTTTATGAACTCTTTATCTCCTGGAATTCAGTTCTCATTTTTGCTTGACATTGCAGGGTCGCGGCACCCCACTGAAAGAAATTCCAAATGGTATGATGAAGCCCCTTTCCCTACTATTCTGAACAGACCTTATTTTAAATCTTTGTTATTAAATGTGCGTGACCACTTCAGCGTTGACTGGTTGTGTTGATTTTAGTTGTTTTCTTCCTGTGATTTTGTTTTATGAAAATTATGTTCCTTGTGAAAAGAGAAATTATTTGGAAAGAAATTATAAAAAGTAGTCAAGTAACTGTGTTGTGTGTATTTGATTTCTAACCAAAAGTTAACTTCCACTGTCAGTTCTTAGGGTGTTTTTCTGTATGGTTCATTGTTTCTATGATGTGATATTTATTTACTTAAACCGTGAACATTATGAGGTTGTGAAAAAATAGTTGTGATTTGTTTATCTCAGTTTCTAGTATTGGTAGTTTTTCAACATATTATGGTGATAGAATTTAGCACCAGTAAAAATGGACCATCATTTATTAGCCTTCTGATGAGCAGATAGTTTTGAAATAAAAAATTAAGAGAGACTTTGGATGTCTTATAATCCTTGGAATTGTTGTGTTGGCAGTATGTTCATGCTTAATGGTTCTAGCATCTCTGTTGGTCAGTCTGTCTTTGTAACTGAATCAGCAGTATGGCTAAAATTTTGAGTTGTACTTCATTTCGGAATTTAAAAAACTGATACTAATTTTTGACATTTGTAATCAGAACTTATTCAAACTGTGTCGTATGAGTAGCCAGTCTTGCATTAGATCTTGTTTCAGTTTTTCAAAATGTGTAATTGTATGTATGGGGAGTTCGGAAGAATGGAGATGTAATAGAGTGGATTTATTGATTCTGCTGCGTCTGTAGGGTTGTTTCTTGTTTGTTTATCCGAAGAAGAGAGAAAAATGGTTTTGGAGTGAGATGCTGTTGCAGAGTTGCAGCTATATTTGTTTGTGCATCTTTTTGTTGCTTAGCAGCCATATATATTTATAGCAAGCCTCTATTGCACAGAATGAGAGATTTTGGGTTTTCTGGTGAGCGGGAAGGAAATTGGCAGACTTGCTTTTACTCTGTTGTGCTCTCTTTGGGTACAAGCAGGATATTATATGTGAAGTATTGTTATGGGATATGTATCCTGAGCTTCTTGGAAACCCATGCCATTTTGGCTTTCTGGGATAAAATGGCGTTTGATAAAGTGAATCTTTTTGATAGTACATTGATGTTATTGATCAGGTGAGGGATGTCGAATGTAAGAGAATGATGTGCAATGATGCATGAATCGGTTTAAAATGTGGCCTTAACATAACTAATATGATTAACTACTGAGTAATTCGCTAGTGGGAGATTGGATATGGGTTGGAAATTCTCTACCTATTTTGATAAATTAGGAAAAAATGTACCATTTTCATATTATTATTCACCCTTTACGATTCACGGTTTGTGGGGATTAGGGCTGTTAGGTGTCATCTAAGGCTTTAGATGATTCAGCCAGGTAGCAGTCTTCTAGGTTTGTCTGTGTGTGGCATGATGGAAATAAGTATTTCTCTATTATCAAGGAAAGTAGATACGAAGTAGTAAAAGTTTTGATTTGTTTATTATTGCAGAAGGAACTGTCTGTTTGACTTGAAAGGTAATCAGTCATGGTGTGTTAAATTTTTATCTTTGCAACTAATTGCTTTGTTATTTGTATGATTTGTATCACTGTAAGTGTGTTTTCTTGCCATAATTTGTGGTTGTAAATTGTATTATTATGCGTACATTGCTCTTCCGCATCTTACTGTGGACTTGGTTTCCACATTGTAAATTCTAATCTAGAGCAACCTCCAGGATGGAAAACCTCATGCTACTGTCAGGCCTCAATTTGAACCTGGATATGTGAGGTGACTGGTTTTAGAGTCTTGTTTAATGTTGTAACCTTTTCTGCTGCATAAGGATATTTTTCTTGTTATGAAATATAGTGCCTTTCTGTCATGTCTGCTGCGTTGTTTTAAAATGTGCTATTCAAAAATTATCCAGAGTAGGATGTGCTCATATTGATCGGTGGAAAAAGAGCTATATGTGAATTGCTGATAAACACTTTTCACTGTTATTATCGTTTGAGGTTGTTGTAAATGAAGTTTCTTTATTTTGGGATGTTGAGAGATCAATATAAAATTCTCATAATAATTTTATGGAAGTTTCCATTCTCTATTATGTTTACTTATCGCTCACATTTGGTCAAATGGCTCACTTATTTGTACTTTGTTATTTAGTCATGTTAATGAATAAAGAGTCATTTGCCTGAGTTGAGACTTGAGAGCCTAATTAATATGGGTGACTTTCAAATGACGATTAAATTGTTTCCTGACACCTATTCTTGCTATGAATTTTTGGCGTTTTTTCAAATGAACTAATTTGCCACTTTATGTACTCGATCAACCATTTAGAGTTTGCCTCAGTAAAAGATACAAACATAGGGAAATAGCCAATGAAGAAAGACTTGTGTACTGGCTTTTAACTTAGTAAGTTCATTTATTACTCTCTTGTTGTACTGCGTGGTTGTATGAAGTTCATTTATTACTCCCTCTTGTGGGAATGCGGTAGTTGGATGAGAAAGAAACAGGATGAAGAGTTAAAAAGCATATCAATATGTCTCTTACTGGTTTTAGCAGGTAGGCATGGACCCTCCACCAGTTGCTTCCTTTCCGATGTTAGCTATGGAAACCCGTAAATTAAAATTTCTCAACCTTTCACAAGGAAGAGAACAATGTTCAATTGATAGCTATCTCTCTCAGATATCATATTCAAAAACCATTGATGCGAATCCCGCAGTGTCAAGTATGATGTGCTTTTTTAATGTTGGATATTTGACCTTCCTTTTCCCTTTAAAAGAGGTCTTATGGTGTTTGGTTCAGAACGATGGTTTTACCCCTTGTGCTGATGTTCCTTTGCATTGCAGTTGCATATAAGCTGTCAAAGAAAAAGACCGAGGACACCTTTAAGATGCTACACATGATTCTGTATGGAAGAAGAGGGAAGGTGTGTTTTTCAAGCTCTCAACTGATAAAGTCTCCTATTTTCCTAAAAATGCCGTATGTCTTGGCACAATCATTTGTTCCATCCAAATTGTAGAATTAATTTGTCATTCAAATTTCCCTATTAGTAATTGGTTGATTTTATAAAACTTGACTTACTGGCCTAAATGGACATTGAAGTTATGGCAATTGGTAAAAGTACAACAGTATATTCCCTCTGTTCCATATTAATTGCCACCTTTTCTGTGTGAGGTTGAACTTCGACCGTTAATTTTTCTCGTCTGATATTGATTTAAAGTATTTTTCTGCGTGTGTGTGTGATAGAGAGAGAGAGAGAAGGGGGGGGGGGGGGGGGGGGGAAGGGAGGAAGAGGGGTGGTGGCCAACTTCTCACGTGATTTAAGCTCCACATTTTCTTTCTCTCTTCCCTTTGAATATGAGAGGACATCCGAGGTTCCTTCGGAGGTTTCTTTTGTTTAGTGGAGAGTTCGTAGGTAATACCCGGATTCCTCAGCTCAGGCTAGAGGTCACCCATTCAATTTCACTTTCACTTTCAACCCAATGATCTCTTATTAAGATCAAATTTCGAGTCCTTCAAAAAAATAATTGTATCATGAAGTTTTGATCTCAATTACGATTTTGTTATCATACTTCTGATTTATAGCTTTTCATATTTGAAACGCCGTCCAATCTCACTCTGTATCTCTTCGTCTTTCTTGTCCATGGCTGATTTGTTTTAAGTGTTGCAGATCTGAAATGGCTCATATTTCTCCCTCATAGACCACAGTGTTTGTAGTACCTATAGTAAAATTTTGATTTATCAACAAAGATTTTTGATATATCTAAATTTTACTTTAATAAAATGTTTGATGAATGTTTTACACTTCCTTCGTTCTTGAATGTTAGTCCCTTTTGGAATCTAAAACAATCCAATATAAGTACACTTGTCACATAAATCTAACCCATGTGGGTAGGAGAGACTAGAGAGAAATAATTAAGAGGGTTAATGAGGATAAAAGGTTTATTTGGGAGGAAACAAGTGCGCTATCTAGATATTTATGAGGGTATAATGAGGATAAATGTTGGACAAATAAGGAAAGATTCTAAAAGGGACTAACAAAAAAAACCCAATACGGAAAGAGGACTAAACATTCAAGAACGGAGGGAGTACTAAAAGTTGATCCTCTGCTCAGGTTTAATTGTAATTTTTTTTTACCTTTGTTGAATTTCAAAGTTTTTCTTTACCGGGGTAATGAATTTCTAAGAGAATTCACTTTTATTCGTTGATTCTAAATCTTTTTTTTTAATTAGCAATTTCAAGAGGTTTGAAAAAATAACGAGTTTCTGATTGCGATGATTACACTGAGAAATTGCAACTTTATGATTGATTTTTGTGAATTAATGATTCAATCATGTGCATTGTGGGATTTTCATGCTTCTCACCTTAATTCTACGGGACATTCAATTTATTTTGTGATGCGCTTCAACAAATTCCATCTTTCTTCTGATTTAACATTATTTCTTTTGGAAAGAAGGGTGGGGGATTGGATGTTGTTCTGATCAATTTTTCTTATCTCGCAGGCAACTCAAATTAAACATAATATATCGCGGTTCTCAGGTTTCGTCTGGCATGATAATGAGGTAAATCACTCTGCGCGGGCCTTTTCCCTTGTGCTCCTTTGTCTAAAGGTTACTCCGTATTTAAGAACTAGACTTCCATGCTTCTGTGTCTTTTTTTCGCTGTGTGTTATTGACTGGTGATTTACTTGGGCATGTGGCACCACTTTGTTCAATTGTTTAGTGATAGTGAATTATTTCTATTATTTTCTCAAGATTTGAAAGAGCTGGCTCCTTTTGTTGTCACTGATTTCACCATTGCATTTTAGGACATTGGACCATTAAGATGAAACAATGGATTGGTCTATCTAAAACTCAGTTGAACACCCTGGGAATGAAATAATATTAGTACTGTAGGCATCATTTAGAAAGAATTATATTCAATAATATAAAAATCAAGGAAAACTATGAGCTTCTCAAAATCTGCAGTTGAAGTGATCTACCATGATTTTTTATGGAAATGAAAAAGCAAAATTTACGGGAAAAGACAAGCGCTTCCACTTTGCAGATGGTTGTGTTTGTTCCCCTAAACTTCAACAATATTGATACTCCCTCCGTTCCTAAATAAGTGTCCTATTTGGAAGAATGCGCGGGGATTAAGAAAAATGAGAAGTGTGTAAGAAAAACAATGATTGAAAGTGTTTTTTTGTGGAAAGGATAAAGTAGATAATTGTTTATTGATAAAGTACAAATAAAAGTGGATGTGGTGATGAAAAAGTGTGAAAAGTGTAGAATGTGTAATAAAAAGCAATCATGAAAAGTGCGAAAAGTGTATGTCAAAAAATGGAAAGTGGACACTTATTAGGGAACACTATAAATATAAATAGGATACTTATTTAGGAACGGAGGGAGTAATTGATAATCGAAGCAGGGTAGCATGTTGACTTCTTCTTTTCTTAGCTACTGCTGCACCTGTGTTTGGATTTTTGGGGAAGGCACGTCTAACTTTCCTAGCGTTCTTTTGTTTATTACTGCTGCTCCTTGAACTTGATTGACTTGGGGAAGGTATTTCTAAGTTTATTTATATTTGCAGGAGAAGCAAAGGATGAAAGTCAAGGAGAAATTTGACAAATACGTCAAAGAGAAATTGCTGGAATTCTGTGATGTGCTTGACATACCGGTTACTAAAGCCACCATTAAAAAGGTGTGTCAAGTATTTTTTTAGGTTCTTTGTGTTATCATAGTCATGTTACTTGTCCTTAAACTTTGGTGCATTTATCTATATCATCCCCAGTATCAGGTAGTCAAATGCGGTGATTGAGAAGTGAAATTGGGTTTTATTTGTCCAAGGCTCTTACTGACCTTCCTCAAACAAAATGCTTTTAAAAAGTAGATTGTCAATGTTTTTTCTGAATGTAAAAGACTAGCATGCACATCAGCACATGCCCTTAAGCAGATTGGCAGAGTTTTGGGAGTTAATCCTATTGAAATATACTACAGCATGATTTTTCTGATCAACGTATTTTGTTTCAACACGTATTCATGTACATCTGTTAGGATTGAACATCTTTGGATATAATAGTTTACTGGAATTGGGAATTTTTGATACTGAGTGTCAAAAGTTTTGTACAGGAAGACATTGTTGTTAAGCTGCTTGATTTTTTGGTTGCTCCTTATGCTACTACTACAGATTTACTTGCGGAGAAAGACCAGGTTTGTTTCAAAGATTTTGGAAGTGAATCTGTCAATTATTATACTGCGTATTTGGTGCGACGCAATTACCACTTCTGATTGTATCCTGTTTGGACTTTTTAGGGCAGGAAGCGCAAAAGGTCTGCCACAACAGGTGGAGCTAAATCAACATCACCTAAGGACTCTACCAAGGTTCTGCTCCCACTTCTTTTGCTTGCCATATTTCAATTGCTCCTAGAATTCTATTATTCTACTGCTTTAATCTTGTCATATTTCTTATAAAAATTCTGTCATATTGATGAAGATAAATATTAGCAGCATTTACACTGTTTTCACATGACGATTAGTTTCATTATGATGGTTCATGACTTCATGTTAGCCGACCCCAATCATTTTGGGACTAAGGCTTGGTGGTTGTTTAAGTTAGTATTTTTTTTTTTGTCTGTCATTGTTGTAGAGTCGAAAGAAGGCAGGCGATGCTTCTAATAAAGAAGAAAAAAGGACTAGTCCAGAGACTGATGACGAGTCTGCGGATGAGGAAGGAAAGAAGGAGAACGGAATTGCAGAAAGATCTGAGGATGAGAAATCTGAACAGTCTGATAGTGAAGATAAAAGGGACATGTCTGAAGATGATTCTGAAGAAGATACACCAAAGGAGAAGGCAAGTTCAGGAAAAGAAAAACAAGAAACCAAGAAAAAGACTTCAAATGTAGAATCTTCAGGAAAAGCTTCTAGCAAAATAGTTATCACTCCTAGGAAAGCCAGGTCAGTTCCTAAAGGTTCAAGAAAACCATCATCAAACAGTTCCAAGGTTGTTGAGAGCAAAGACACAAGTCCGAAGGTATTCTCGAGGAAGAAAAAGAAGGAGGAGCCAAAGGAAGAGCCGAAGAAAGAGTCAAAAAAGGAGAAGTCTCCAGCTTCGAAGAAATCTGCTACAAAAGAAAAACCTGGTAAGTGTTGGGAATTGAGCACCTGTCCAGGAAAGGGACTGAAGCACCACATGGTTTCTTTCCGAATGTCCTGATAATATTGCACCTCTACTGTCCTGCTTTTAACCCTTCTTCCAACCTTCCTGACGGGGTTTTGTTTTTGTGTTTGCGCTTTCTTATATGTTCTCCGTATTTCAAAGGGTCTGGTGTTTATTTACACAATTAGAGATATTTTTTCAGTTCATTCTTTGACTGCTCTGAAAATCAGTGATGAAAGTATTCAGTTCAGGTAATATACTGAGTCAGAACAGCTTCATAAGGGAAGTCACAGAAGCATTATGGACAAGTTTGTCTGTCTTATTCAACTGCAAAGCTGATCCTAAAATTCGATTCTGTTAAGAAAACAAAAAATTATTGAGTGGGAGAAAATACTTGTAGAGATCTATTGAAAATAATAATGTTAATTTGTAACATTCACATCTACAATACCTAAGGCAATGGGTTTGACTGGGTTTCCACACTGATATCTGCCTGAATGTATTCATATTGAGGTTTTACATTCTTCCATTTAGGTCATTTTTTCAATCCAGAATCAAATTTGAACTGTGTTTTGCTTCATTTCCTTGAAGGTAAAAAGGCCGTGAAAGGGAAGGAGAAATCCAAAGAAGACAAGTCGAAGCCAAGTGATGATGAACTAAGGAACGCAATATGTGACATTCTAAAACAAGTTGATTTTAACACGGTAAGTATCCAATGTTCTTATTGCCTTTATGTCTGATACTCCGGTACTGTTAGAGAAGGTTTCTGATTTGTTTTAATGGGGTATCCATCTCTCGTGTTGCTATACGCCAAATATACTAGCATTTGGTGCTACTTGACCTTAAGTTCTGCTTTATTTGGGCTATCTTGGGCTTAAGTGACAATGCTGCCATCACCATGCTATGACGATCCCACTCTTGTGATGGCTGATGGGGTAGTCAGCTTATACTAAGCCTTATCTCTAAGCTGGAGACTAGCAGAGGTGGTATCGTTAATCATGCCTAAACTGTACAAGTTATTAGTCCTGATCGAGTTTTGTATCAAAGTCACCGCCATTTTGGGTCTTTTCATGGCTAGTTGCAATGTCACACTGGGATTTCTTGTCTTTGTTTGGATTTCTTCTTCTTGCAGTTTCATTTGTGGAAGTTAAATATAACTGTGCCTTGCACGATCTTTGGAACTTATGACAGTCACTGATCTGTATTTTCATCTGCAGGCAACCTTCACTGATATTCTGAGGCAACTCGGTAAAATCTCTCTCTCTTTAGTGCCTACTTTTCTACAACATCTTACTAATTGGTGGATGTTAATATTTAAATATGGTATTTTCAGCTTTTTTTTATATAGCACCTGTCATTAAGAAAAGTTGCTTCTTCTGCAGCCAAGCAATTCAGTACTGATCTCGCATCCAGAAAGTCATTGATCAAGCTTATGATACAGGACGAGCTTACCAAACTAGCAGATGAAGCTGATGACGAAGATGATGAGGGAGATGAAGAGGATGCTGAAAAAAATGAAGCCGAGCCTGCTGCCAAAGAGGTGAAGACCTGATTGATACAACACAACACAACACAACAGCAGAACAAAGTGGGTAAAATGCGCCTGTCCATACCTTTCGATTCTGCCCTGTTGTCAAAGAGAAATAGATAGTATTAACTTTGTTTTAGTAAACGGCCCTTCTTGTTTTAGTCTGTAAAAGTAGCCTGTAATCTATCGATAGTTGTTTATAATATTCTGGCAAACAAACTAGTCTTTTGCTAGAGATAGTCCTAGAAAAAGTTGATGCCCATGCTGCAGGATGCAGGTTGTAATATACACATTCATGAACTTGTTAGGTCTTTTATTTTTGAGCTTTCTAATTTACACTGACTTCTGTTATCATTTTTCGATTCGGTTACTTTAAAACCTGTTTTTCAGGAAGAGAGTCGATTGAGGGATCATTCTTTGACTCTTTATTGGCTTAATTTTTCAAATGTTGCACCAGTTTTGTCCATCAGATAGCAAAAGATACATGTCTAACGTATCTTGTCATCTCATTTTTCCTGCTAAATGAAATACCTGTTGCGATTGATTTGTGGATGGCCTGAGATCTCGAATGAGTAGTCGTGTATTTAATACTGAAGAACTATATTATAAAATTTTGTACTCCCTCTGTTTCCTTTTTACAAAAAAATAAATAAGGTGTTTATTTTTTATGTATTCATTTCTACCTCGGGCTGAAGACTGAAGAGTGTCCCCATGAGTTAGTTCAGGTGTATACTTGCCTTCTATTTTATTCTAACGTTGGTATTAATTTGTTACCGTCTTACCCCTTTTGTCCGTAATAATTACACATTTTTATCATTTTATCTATCACAAATTCTTATTTACAATGGGTGTACAATAAATATTGTACACCGGAATAAAAATTAACTCAAAATGCTTAAAAGTTAAGCTTATATATGTAAAAGTTATTTATTTTTAAGTGATTTTTTTTTTCATTTTAGTAAAACTTATTTCTTCAAAATCACTAATAATGTATAAAATTAATCATTTAACCCTTTAAAATATTTATCTATCAATTTTTTTTTACTAATATAAAAGTTAATAAAAACTAGGTTAAAGTTACAAAAAAAGAGTTAAAGTTATCTTGGTGTACAATAAATTTATTGTACAACTTGTGCGCGCAAGACCTTTTGTTTATCTATTATCCATTAATTTATTACATCTCTTTGATTTTTTTTCAATTATTATTCCTAGAAATAAGGTGGACAACAAATGAGAACATAAAAAAAAAAGAAAAAAAAAAGAACGGAAGATGTAATATAGTCAAAGACGCGCAAGCATTTTTAATTTTTTATCAAATAAATTTTCTAAAATGTGGCCTTTTATGATTAGGAATTTACAAATTTTTAGGAAAGACGGTCTAACGGTTAGACCACTTTTACGTATGCACTTTAACTAATTAGTTAATAGCTGAAATCAATTAATTAACCAACGAAACCAGTTAGTTATGTAACTGAGCCTATTAGTTAAGCACAGAACGAATTAGTTAAACGATGAAACTGATTAGTTAAGATTTTATGAGTTTTAGTTATTAATAAGTTTGTTCAAAAATAATAACTATTCGACTCATAAATTTAAATATTTGTCTTTATACCTTAACTATTTTGTTATTCGATTAGTTATGATTTTATTACTTTTAGTTATATTTTACAGTACTTTAGTTAGTACCAAAAAATTAGTCTAACCGTTAGACGGTCTTACACAAAAGCTTTTGGAGGAATTTAGGGTCAATTACTCAATTGGTCGTGAAAGATACCAGTGTCATGCTGGCATAGTGAGTCATAGGATATTAGGATACCGTCTACTGTCAAAAATCAAATCATGGTTTCAACTATGGACAAAATTGTTTTCCACTCAACATAGTGGAGCATTTACTGAAAGTGTGAAAACCCTCAAATAAGGGTACAAATATACAGAAGATTATGATAATTATATGTCTTGTAATGAGATAGCTAGGTTGATTCTATTTTATAGGATGTTCTTGTCAAAAAAAAATATCAAACTTATAAGAATTTAATCGAATTTCTTTCCGTCAAAGGTTACACAAAAGTTATTTCATTGTCTCTGTTTTATTAACTTATTTGTTTAGAATCTTAATTTATTTGAACTTATCGTATTTTATCTAAAAATAACTTATTTTTCTTAGAGTAACTTTTTTGTGCGTGAAAATATCCTTAAAAAACTTATTTTTTGTATACCTAAACTTATTTTAACTTAGTTTATCCTATCTGAACTTATTTTATTTGAAATAGGTCAAAGTAAGTCGAACATAATATGTATTCAATTTGAGTTTTGAGAATTAACTCTAACCTCATGTTATTATTCAATACCTAAATAGTTGGTAAAACTATTGATAAGATATCGTATAAAGAAGTATTTTCATAATATCACTTTTTTATAGTTTTTTTTAAAACATATTGAGTTGACCATAATTAATTGTTTAAGATATCAAAAGACAAAAATAATAATATTTTAGTAACAGAAAGAGTTACCTAATTCATTCCGAACCATTTTTTTTTTAATTATTTGAGGGAAATCCCTTCAGAACTTATTAGAATAATTATTGTTTAGGGTATGAACTTTAGAAAAATTATTGTTCTATTGGCATGGTGTAGGCGTTATAGATATAATAATGTTTTAAAATTAAATGAAAATTGTGGATTTTTAATTCAGTGACATAAAACAACCTTAATCTAGTACTACTATCACCTACTCCATTGTTTAAGCATAATAGGAAGTATAATTAATTGTAATTCTTTTTATCTTTTTATTTTTATTTGTTTCTCTTTGTTGTAACACTGACTTTCAAGATAAGTCTTTAACCGGCCAAACATAGAGTCTTAATTTTTTGGAAATAAATTACTTTCTCCGTCCAAAATTAGTTGTTACACTTACCTTTGCACAAAGTTTTAGGTGACAAGTGATTATTTGTTATCAATTGTTATTTTATTGAAAAAGTAGATGTGATAGGAGTTAGTGGGGTATTTTTTTAATTGAATGAGAGAGGATGCGGAGACAAAAAAAGTTTTAGTGGGAAGAGAAAGAAAATATAATAATTGTTTGTTCATTCCTAATTTAAAAGTGTAACAACTAATCTGGGACGGACGAAAAAAAACGTGTAACAACTAATCTGGGACGGACGAAAAAAAAACGTGTAACAACTAATCTGTGACGGACGGAAAAAAAAGTGTAACAACTAATCTGGAACGGACGAAAAAAAACGTGTAACAACTAATATGGAACGGAGAGAGTATCTGAGTTTTATTGACTCGTTAATGAAAAGATCATGGAAGGGGGCACTTTATGACCTCTGAAGCTGGGAAAAGCTGATTGAACATTTTTGGCTTACATAAATTGTTCCATGTTTTTGAGGAAAAAGGCATTCACTTTTTAAGATCTTAGTCTAAGTAATATCTTTGCATCATTTTCATGCATCTATTCCCTTTTTAGCCTGCCTTTTTTAGTCCATAATATATGCATCAAAACTCAGAAATTGAATAAACTAAACGAGAGAACGATAGCTAAATGCTCTCTATACAATAAGTTTCAGATTTGAATTTCTCGTCCCATTTTTAATTTATATTTATGACTCTTTCACATCACACTAAAGAAAAACAAGAATCGAATCTTATATTATGAGCCTATTTATATTACAAATTTTCTCATATATTATGGCCAAATGATTTTTTTTACACACATTTACATTTAATTAATATTTGTGTTTTTCACCGATCAGAAAACATAATAAGAAATGGAGGCAGTAATACTTGAAAAGTTAATGACAAAAAAATTACTTGAAAAAGAAGACGAGAAAAATGACGAGTGTAAAATGTAAAGTAGGAGAATAATCCAAGTCTACAACTCTACAAGTAATCAAGAGTGACTCTGCAGCCTTTCCTAGACAATTGGATGCTTGCCATTGGATAATTTGCAAAGAGAAGATATTTGCACTCTCTAAAATATCTTCTTCACTTTGGAACTTTTTAAGAGCATCAATATTGGCCTATTGGGGTGGACATTTATTGGGGGTAAAGGGTGCACATATTTTTTTAAAGACTTCTTAGGAGTTAGGACAATTTTGAATTTAGAGTGCCCTTAAGTTCCGTGTGCACCTTTTATGTCAATAAAAATACATAGGATCTAAAAAAAAATTCGGACAAAAAAAAAAAAAAAAAACTCTTGTGAAGACTCGGCCACTTTGTCGCCTACGACATGATGGTAGTAGCCGGCGATGGTGGCCGGAGGTGGTGGTTAGATTTGAGGCGGGTATATGGATAAATGTTGAATGAGGGGAGTAAATAAAGAAGGGTATATGAGTAAATGAATGGGGCGGTAAATAGTAAGCCCCTATTTTATTTACAATCACATAAGATATAAAATAAATTTAAATATTGCGTGATCGATATTCCTACAGAGAATATAACAAATTCTAAAATTATAGATAATGAAATCTTTGTAATTTCCTACTAAATACCTTGATTGTATTATTAATCAAATAATCATAATAAAGAAATAGCAAATGATACATCATTATAAGTGGCATTTATTCTAATACTAATTAAAAAAATTATTTATGTCTACATATTACATGGAAATCATTATTGTTGATTCTACTTATCTACTCCATACATATATTATCTATTTATTAGACTAAATCTATGTTTTCAATTGTTGTACTGAAACTTCAATATTTAGCGAAAGCTAGTTGATTGCATAATTATGTAATTATCAATTGATAAAAATAGAATTAATAAAATAAATTTGGTAGCAAAAAGATCCTCGGTTCAAGACTAGAAATGTTATTATTTAGGAGAAAATATTGTGCCGAACAAATTTATTGAGTGGTTAGTAGGGAAATGATAAATCCAAGGAAGAATTTCACTTCTTCCAAGGAAATCACCTTTAAAAAAATGTGGATTTCCTTGGAAGAAGTAAAATTTTCCTTGGATTTATCACTAACCGTATGTGACTATTGTTAAGAGTTTATAAGACAAGTTGTTAAGAGTCTAAGTTTGTTGTTAAGAGTCAAACAAACTGAATTAGATAATCCTTTTTTGATTGGATATATAGCGGAAATGTATATAAGGATTATTTTCATCTGACTTGTGCATCTAGATTGAAGATATACTTTTAGAACGAGAACTTACAAAATGCCTTTTTGTTTCGATTTTGTTATATTATTATGATATGTATTTTATTTTATTTTTGTTATCTCTCTCTAATCTAACCTTCATTTGGAGGGGAAAAGATAAATTTGAAATTAGCATGATCAAAAAATGTTTTGCATAATATTTGAGAGTTTAACATTTAAGCGTACTCAAGAGAGCTAAATAAGACTCAAGATATGTACACGTACATAATTACTTCATCCGATCCTTTTTATCCTTTAAGCTTGGTATCATGGACACGGATTAATGAATAATTAAAGTGGAAATAGATTATTTTTTCTTTAAAAGAATGCAGAATTTACTTTCATTATTATTGTCCACGGTAATTGACAAGTAGACATTTACTTATTTTGTGGTTGGATTAAGTAAAAGGGAGCCTTATAGTTCCATGAATCAAAGTATTGTATGAATTATAAGAAAATGATTCACTGAAAATAAAAAGGATAAACACGTGTTTTTTGTGATGAACAAGATTGAAATGATAATACCTATTTCTCTTATATTACGTTCCTTTTAAAAAAATAATATTTATTCTACATAGTTTTCAGGGGAGATTGATAATTTCTCCAGGGGTAATACATGGAAGGTTGAACCTAATGAAATATTTGTTCTGCAACCTATATAGGGTCCTTACTTTTAGATCCAATGATTTTATGATGGTACTTACGAAAAATTTGTCTGTCTTCTCGGTTTAATCTTCATTCATACAAAAGGGCCGGTAAAATAAGATAAATGTAACAAGTATATAATATACCTAGCTCTGTTTCGAATTTATTTTATTCGTCACTAGAACGTGTATATTGCATAGAATAATACTTTGTATATTATTTTGAGGTAGTGATTAGTAATATAACATATTAACAAAAAAAATTGACCAGGTAAAAGAGTCTATTATTACTCATTAATTATATTTTAAATATTACAATTTCAAAATTGTATTTAAAAATCGCGTATCTTTAAAAACATGAACTTCTATTACTTTTATAGCCTTCTACTTCGATTAGTTTATAATTTAAAAGTTTTAACTTTTCAAATAACAGAAAAATACACACAAATCGGTCGTATAATGTGATAATGGAATTGTGTAATATATTAGTGATGTTGTCATATGTTGTAAATGTCGAAGCACAACAATTTATTTTCAATTCTATCATAGTTGATTTGTTACAATATTCACATTTTTTAAATGTTTTATTAAAAATAAGACCGTTTAGATTTCCAAATTAATATAAACTTAATATTTGATCTTTTTACCGTGCAATTGCACGGGTACTATACTAGTATTATATCAATATCTCACTTAGCCAAGGACCCACCTACATTACTACTCCCTAAAAAAACATTCAAAAATTTCGCTACCCCCACCCCACCCCACCCCCTACCTCTTTAAAAGTTTGACACACATCCCACTACCTATATTAAAAAAAAAATCCCACTACCAACTACCATCTAATTGAATTATAAGTCAATTACAATGTATTAAACTCTATGCCGGTCAAACCGCTTCGAGTATTCCGGGACATAGGGAGTCATTATTACCATTGATAATTAAAGATATTGATAGAAATATTGCATTGACAAACGTGATAAAGAAAATTATCATCTAAAAAAGAACAAAGGGAGTAGATATAGAATGGTCAAAGTTGTACTCCCTCCGTACTTTTTTAAGAGTTACATTTCCATTTTTAGTAACTTTTACCTTAAAATATTACACCCAAGGTCCCCACTCCCTCATTGTTTATTATTTCTCTATTTCATATGGTCCCACACATATTCATATCATTTTTTTCAAAATAAATTATTCATCCACTATCAAATATTTACAATAAATAATTAACATATCCATCACTTACATAGTTACATCATTGTTATATGAAAATCAACTCACAATCATTAATTTTTATGCTGGTCAACATGTACATACGTAGATAGTATATAAATAATATAAAGGTGAAAGTTTCACTTAAGCAATGTCGATTAACACTGAAGCTGGAACCGAGCATAACTAAATCAAACTTTAACCAAGTTAAAGACCAATCGACTTGCTCGCCACCTCTATCCTAACGACCAAAACTTACTCCAAACATAATGACCCCTATTAAACAGGGCCTTAAGCAATATCGATTTACACTCGAGTTTGAACCGAGCATAACTAAATCAAACTTTAGCCAAGTTAAAGACTAATCGACCCGCTCGCCACCTCTATCTTAGCTACCAAGACTTACTCCAACATAGTGGCCCCCAATTATCCATACACCACTCTTAGTCACCCACATGTCCAAAAGGCACTAACATGAATGGTCAAGATCAATTCTCTCACAATGGACCAATCCAATCCTTCCCCATTCTTATCAGCAAAGAACGTCTTAGAATCTTCCACGTATCTTCTAACAATCTTCCCCTTTTTCTTTTTAACATTTTTATTATTTAGTCCCTTTGATTTCTTCCTCCAACCAACAACAATCCAATAACCAAATAAACTGTCCTTAAATCTTCTTCGTCTCCTTCTCTTCGCGAACTTTCTGATTTTTTGGGGGCTGATTTCACGCTCTTTTACACCCCTTAAGTGCTTCCTTTCAGTATTATTCGACTTAGAAATAAGCTGATTTTCGATTTTGATTTTTGGATCATTTCCTCTTATTATTTGCGCAAAAATAGGGTTTTACGATTTTATCTGCGCCAGATTGCAAGTATTTTGAAGGGGGAAGTTGAATTCAGAGTAGCAATTGATTCACAAGACTTTGAACAGCCGTACGTCTTCTCCGATTTAAATTTCGATCAAGTTTTCCTTCTAGGTAAGAGCTGAAAACCTACTACAAAATCTTCGCGAATTTGTTGTTTTAGAGAGAGAAATGTTGAATTAGTTACAATCATTTGCATTGTTTTACGTTTTTCCGATTGATTTTTTATTTTATTTTATCAAACTTGAGATTTCAACAAATTTGAACGTCGATCGATTGTTTTATTAATCAAATTTAAACTCAATTTATGTACAATAATTTTAGCAGGAAATGATACGTTGTTATCCATTTAATTCTCCGATTATATAAAATTTCGAAGCAAAAAACAGGTATCAGAGATTTAAACCTGCAAATTGATCTTCCCTGGCTTATCCTTGACAGATTTCGCATAATCGAAGAGTGAAACGAGTTGTAAGAACACGAACGAGTTGACCGAGTTGACTGATGGGGGACTCGGACAACGACTCGGGAGGGAAATCGAACCACTTCAGCCGCGTAGATTCATTCCCGAAGGAGCAAGACCGGTTTTTACCAATCGCAAACGTGAGCCGGATCATGAAGAAGGCGCTGCCGGCAAACGCAAAGATCTCGAAAGACGCGAAAGAAACGGTTCAGGAGTGCGTTTCGGAGTTCATAAGCTTCATCACAGGAGAAGCATCCGATAAGTGTCAGAGAGAGAAACGGAAGACGATCAACGGCGACGATCTTCTCTGGGCGATGACCACCCTTGGGTTCGAGGAATACGTTGAACCGCTCAAGATTTATTTACAGCGGTTCAGAGAGTTGGAAGGGGAACGAACCGGGCTCGGACCACCGGTTCAAGGGAGTAATAGCAACACTAGTGGTAGTAATAATAATGGGAGTGTTGGGGTAAATAGTGGGAGTGGTGGGGGTGTTTATGGGATTGCTCAAGGTGGACACGTGTATGGATACGGTGGTGGTGGTGGTGGTGGTGGTGGTGGGGGTAATAGAGGGATTTTGACTTATGGTGGGCCAGGAGGAGTTAATGGTGGGCCGAGATGATAATATTATATTTTTATTGGGCCCCACTAGGTTCTTGTAAGTAAATTGAGTGGTGGGTGGGTGGGTGAATGGGTGGGTATTTATTTCTCTTTTTGTATTTTCTTTATCTTGTTAGCTTTTTAGTAATGTTGAAATTGGAATTTGGTTAGCTGTTGGTTAATTTTGGGCATGTCATTTTATAGCTTTGGTCTTAGACTCTTAGTGTCTGTAATCTGTACAGAAAGCCCAGAAGGGCTTTATTATTAAAATGAAGTGTGATTTTTGTTCTTTTGGAGTTTAAGTAGAGGTAAGAAGAGACTTGTAAGAATTAAACTCTCTACCTTTTAAGTATGTGATGATGCTATTAAACATTAAAGAGATCATTTTGATTCTTATGAATTTGCTTGTATGAAGCATCTTTATTGTATGTTATTTTAACTTTACCACTAGGGTTACACAATGATTGACAACAACGGGAAAAGAACCCTAATTTTTCTTGAAGAGTATTGGATCCAGACATTAGTGCAAAGTTGTTAGTAGAATCAATCTTGAGAAATCGCTGGTGTCACTGAATGAGTTGAGCGTTAGTTTCTAGAATACGGAGGATGTGAGAATGAGAGATAAAAAGAGGTGTCATTTTTTTAATAATTAGGACAAATTATTTTTTACCACCTGAAAACGGAAAAAAAAGATGAAATCATTGTGTGGGGCTTACTAATTCAATTTCACTCCAATTTTATACAATTCCTTTGCGATTTTTTAAACTCATTCACCCCCCTCTCTTCATTTCCATTAAATTTTGTTAAGTTTGTGAATTAATGAGAGAAAAAAAATCATGTGAATCCATAAAAAAAATGAAGTAGGAGAAGAGAATGGGTGGAGATACATGAAATAGTGGAAGAATAGCAAATATTAGATAACATTTCACCATATTTAGGCTTATTGGGTGGTTGGAACCGTCTATTTAGGCATTATCGTGTTGTGATCCTCTCCATTTATCGGTATAACATTTCACCATATTCGAGTATTACCAAAAGTACTCGATTTAGGGTATGAACCTAGAATACTCCCTCCGTATTTTATTTAAGGATACATTTTCTATAAACGATCATATTTTATTTAAGGATACACTTTCCTTTGTTGGCATGTCAAGGTCATCACTTTCAATTATATTAGTACTAGTTAGTTCCTGTGTAATGCACAAGTTTATAAAAAACTGGAAAATATTTTTTGTAGTTTCCATATTTATGTTTTAGTTTTCTAAAAAGCATAAAATAAAAGTGATACCGAAAGGGGGGGGGGAGGGGGTGTTATAGAATTTTGATTTCCAATGCAATAAAAAATTGCATTTAGATTCAATAGAACAATAAAAAGAATATGGTCATTTCGTAATTTACCCACAATAAATATTATAATGTATCCAAGAACAATTATTGTACAACTCAGATTTAAAAAAAAACAATTAAAAACAAATATATGAAGTGTTGGAGAGAAAAAAAAGGGGGGTTTTATTCGACGCCATAATCCGTTAAAACGCCCTAGTTTATTGTATGAAAGTACGAATTTTCCCTCCCCCTTCACCTCTGATCTTTCCCTCCATCCTTCCACCACCAGTCAGCCACCATCCTTCATGCCACCAGTCAACCACCTCCATACAGGTTTATTCAAGTATCTGGCATATTTTTGTTGATTGTGTAATTTGTTATTTGCAATAACTGGAAAGCTATGGTTAAAACTATTTGAGAATTGAGATCATTAAACGATCAATCTCAAGTTGATATTGAGACTACAGTTGAAGCTGGCAATCACTGGGAATATTAGGACTGTTAATTTGGTTTATTTGATGGTCAACACAAATAAAGCATAATGGTGTACTTGTCCCATTTCCATTAAGGTTGTTCATTATTATGTTCACTTAATGTTGTTTATTTGACTATACTGAGCTGAAGCGAACTCGAGTATTCCGGGACGGAGGGAGTATATTATCTCTTAGCCCACCAAACAATGTACAAAAACTACAGAATAAGAAAAGCGAAAAGTCAGTAATTTCATTTCTAGTGTGAACAAAATTGTATTGAAAAGAATGATCAGTAGAATTCTCTACAAATCTCTATAACTTATGTACACAAGACCTACATGAGCTATGAACAGGTATATTTACTGGGGGAAAACAACAGCGCAAGAACTAAAGAAAGAATACAACAAAGAAGAGGAGGCTAAGAGAATTATACAACAAAATCCAACAACAAATAAAGCACATAAGAAACAACCTTTGGCAGCTAAATCCTACTCTGTATTACATAGCATCCAAAATATTAGCAATTAATTTCTAGAATAAGCCACCACACTGAGACTTCTTAAGGTTCTCAAGCCATACGCGTCATCAACCACAACACTTGGTTTCATGGAAATTTTCCAACTATAACGTAAAAACTGAAAAGATTAACTAACATCTAAAAGGTTTGCCGGTGATGTTTGCAGGAACAGGACGACACCATTCATACGACTTCAACTTGGAAACCTCAAGGTATGTTCATCTCCAGGAAGCCCCCCCATTATAGCTTCAGTCTCTGATTCAAGGCTACAAGCATACAGATCTCATTAGATAAACAGACTATCATTAAGTACGGGATTCAAAGTTTGGACAGAGAGATTAAACCAATCATTAATAGTTCAAAGTTCCAAACATTCCCACAATCCGTGTTTTTTAGCTCATTCGAGAGTGAAGAACCAAATCAGTCAGTAAATTTAGCAAGCACAAGTGAATGAAAACAAGTGATTCAAGCAGCACAATCACCACTTCCTAGACCACAAAGGACTCTTCCTATTAGAACAAAAGTTCAAATTATACTCCATATCATGTCGGCTTCGTCCAGCTCCCATAAAAGGTCGACCAAACAATTACTTTCTGCAAAGACTACAAACTTTCAAATATTTTGGAGCAATATATACTTTGTACAATATGTTATAGTTACTTGGTACTCCGTAATAAATAGACTCGTATATTATGAAGTAAAAAGATAATAGTTGAAATATTATTCTACACTTGGAACATTTAAGTTAATATCGAGAGCAAAGTGAGACAACTGAAAGAAAGATATCCAGATAGCCAAAATAAAAAGGATATTTAGACCACCATGTAATCCAACCAAAGTGCAAAACCCAACTATCTCATGAACTTCTTAGTCCTTACACGATCCTTTCCCAAAGTATCTTGATCAAATTATGATGGTAAAACGTAGCCAATACATCCACTAATAATTAGTCTCTGCACAGCAGCACACCCTTCAGGATACCTCACACATAACAAGGTAGAACTGCAACTATCCTACAAATGGGTAGGCCTACGCATTTATCAAGTTTAGCAAAAAGATATGTAAGAAACGTAGAATCATTGGCTAATTGCAGAAAGTTAAATTTGAACCAGCCAGGAAAATTTGTAGAATTGACAAAAAAAAATTCACAAGAATGATGCTCCCTCCCATCTCTTTTTACTTGCCCCGTAGCCATTTGAAGAGGATGTTAGGAGAATGAAAATGTAGAGGGATGAAAGTGGGGGAGAGAAGTAGGACCCAAGGTCACCCAACCCAAGAATAAAAGTAGCGAGAAAAAAATTTACCAGACAAGGAAATGGGGCAAGTAAGAAGGGCTGGAGCCTGGAGGTAATGGTAGAAAGGAGAATAACTACATAACTAATCCTCTCGTTCGGTAGCTCCTAGTTCCGTAACAAACAAACAATGAACTCAACACCAACTTGATAACCTCAAATTCTCAAATACTTGCAGTATAAAGCGAGTAAGAGACCACGACCAGCAAAATTATTTTATTATTTGTTCAAATATCAAGTACAACAGCTAGAAGTCCAAATTCATGTAAATTTGGACTGTAAAACCAACCAAAGAGATGTAGCGTAGAAAACCCAGAAACGATGCCACAACTTAAAAGTATATATATATATAAGATATATATATGTGAAAAATTGAAGAAGATGATAATTTTTAGTCTCTCTGTTTTAACCATCAGTGAGTGTGTGTGTGTGTGTGTGAGCGCACGCGCGCGAGTGTGTGTGTGTGTGAAGGACTTCTCACTATTCTAATACTTTGACCAGATATTACAAAATTTGGAATATTCTGAAAACATCCATACTAAAATGAAGCAGCGGCAAGTAATAAAGTTCAATTAAAATAGTAAGCAGAGATGAAATAAATATGCTTGGATGACAAAATGGCAAATGAAATATATAAAATGGTATATTAGATACTAACCTCCAACATACGAGCAGAAGAGCACATCCCAGAAACAAAAGGTACACGAGTGACTTAAGAAATGAATCATAACTTGTGATCCAACAAAGGTAGCAAAGGAAGAAGCTAATCAGCAAGGTGAACCACCAGTCATCAGAGTTCAAAAGCAGACATAGTAGTAACTATCAGCTACTCAGAAGTTATCCTCCGCCTCTTCCCATAGTCAGCATCTCTAGATCTTGGACGCTCTTCTTCTTGAGAAACACGGGATTTACTGTGAGTCCTTGATGGTCGCCTCTCCCATTCCTCCTCGTAGTCTGCTTCACGGTCCCTGTACCTATGGTGATCAGCATATCTATCTCTGTCTTCTCGGTAACGGTCCCTGTCCCTGTCCCTGTCCCTGTCCCTTTCCCTTTCACGATCACGAGAACGCTCGCGAACACGGTCACGAGAGTGTTCACGGTCGCGGTCCCTCTCACGGTCACGAGTATCTCTATCATCACGGTGTCTTCTATCTGGCCAGTCATGATCTTGAACCACCTCTTTTTCCCTAGGTATATCTCTAGGTATATCCCTTTCATACCCAGGCTCCCTATCATCCCTGAACTTTCTATCTGAAGACCCTGAAAAGTCTCTTTCAGGAACTCTATCCTTGTCCTTAACAGGATTCTGCCAAGCACTCCGGTCATGGCCTGCCTCTCCATATTGGTGATCAGAGACAGCTTCCTCCCCATAGCTGGACTCTGCAGCTCTCCCGGCATGTTCTTCACCAGCCCATGCATTCATATTGGGATCTGGCCACATACCCATATTAGGACCATCAACACCGGCATTAGGCATCATACCCATCCCATTCATGGGCATACCTCTTCCAAAGAACGCAGGATTCACATGAGGAGCTACCCCAGGCAAGCCAACATTACCCACAGGGGGAAAAGAAGACATTAATCCTTGAAATGGAGGTTGAGGTGCACCAGGGAAGCCCCCGTAGTTGCCCATTCTTCCCATAGGCCCTCCAAAACCAGGATCGAAACCCTGACCCATCATCGCTTGAGGATGCATCATAGGAGGAGTTGGCCCCATACCTTGACCAAACCCATTGCCACCATTCCCCATGATACCTCTTCCAGTCATTCCACCAGCAGGCCTGTTCCTCATAGGTCCCACTGGACCCCTACCGCCCATGCCTTGAGGATTGCCTCTCCCCCAACCGCCTCTCATAAAATTCCTATTTTGATCCCCACCTTGGTAATTGCCACCAGTTGCAATGTTGTTCCCAGTAGGCTTATTGCCTGCTTCAGTAGCGCCCCTCCTAGGTTGCGTAAGTGTCTGTGGCGTCATCTGTTGATGTCTGTTAACCTGAGCTTCACCCATCCTCTTAACAGTAAAAGGAGAAGCAAACGCAACAACACATGGCCGGCCATTGAAAACATGTCCATTCATCCCCTCCTTACAATTTAAGGCAGCAGCAGAGTCATAAAACTCAGCCTGGCAATACCCTTTTGATTTCCCACTAGCTTTTTCATCAAAGAACTTAACCTCTTTAACATCCCCATACCTCACAAGCTCCGTTTCAAGTTCTGCATCAGTTGTCCACCAATGCAAATCCCCAACAAAAAGGACATTCCCACCTCCTCCTCCTCCACCACCACCCATACCAGTACCAGTACTCATCGGCGTAGCTTGCACAGCAGAACTTCCTGTTCCCCCCATATTCCCAGCAGTCCCGTTCACAACCCCACCTCCACCACCCTGTCTAACCATTCCCTCATTCCCAACATTTCCTACACTCATCCCATGAGGTTGCTGAGGTTGCTGAGGTTGACTAATCCCTTGAGGTGGCATACTATTAGCCGTTTGCTCTTCTACACCACCTACTTTACTCGACTGTGGCCCTAACTCAACCCTCAGTCCACCTCCATAACCACGTTCTGCACCTGATATCCCAGCCCCTTGCCCAGAACCCATTCCACCATTAGGCTGGACAGGCCCCTTCACATCCATATCATTCCCTCTTAAACCCTGATTCTGAAACCCATCTACTCTACCCACATCTCCCTCAAACTTCCTCTCGCCTTCTCCCCGACCAACACCTGGTATCGACAAGCCGGCATTCTCCGGCATAAAGGAGGGTGGGGGGTGCTGAGACTGAGGGGGTTCAGTCCTATTAGATTCTTCCTCGTTCCTAAACCCTACTTCCTCATTTTTCCTCATCGATAGCAAGAACCCTTCTCCTACATTAACATCATTATAAAGATCCTCATAATCATCATCTTCCTCGCCAAAACCATCATCAGTAACCGCTGATATCGCTTCATTACGGTGGAACTGCTCCACCTGATCCCTTCCTCCAACCCCTTCAGCATCATCCATCTCTCCCTCCAAACCTCTCAAATTGTTAAAATTAGGGTTCAAAAAGTGATTTTGAGCTTCTTAATGGTAAACTAAGGAGAATTAGGGTAAAGAACAGCGCATGTTTCACGCAATTTCAAACAAATTGAACCTTTATACAATGGATAAACAAAATAATTGAAATTTAAGGGATTGAACTTACCAGAAAGGGGGAAATTGCAGACGACGAGTGTTGGATTGGAGGGGGGACGAAGAGAGAGAAAGGTCGGAAACCCTAATCTGGAAGGTTGTGTGTGAATTGCGATTCGAAAAGAAAATAAGAGAAAAAGGAATAAAAATAAAAGGGATTTTCTAGAGAGAGAGTGGAGGTGAAATTTCTGATCCAACGAGTCATGCGTCCATGAGTGACTCACGAGTCACGAGTTAAAGATAACACGTTTCTTCTCTTTTCTTTTTCACAAATTCTTATTTACAATGGGTGTACCATAAATATTGTACACCGGAATAAAAGTTAACTCAAAATGCTTAAACGTTAAGCATATATATGTAAAAGTTATCTATTTTTCAGTGATAAATTTTTTCATTTTAGTAAAACTTATTTCTTCAAACTAACTAATAATGTATAAAATTAATCATTTAAACCTTTAAAATATTTATCTATTAATTTTTTTACTAATATAAAAGTTAATCAAAACTAGGTTAAAGTTGCAAAAAAAAGGGTTAAAGTTATCTTGGTGTAAAATAAATTTATTGTACACCTTGTGCGCACAAGACCCAAAAGGTCTTGCGCGCACAAGTTATACAATAAATTTATTGTACACCAAGATAACTTTTATGTAGTTTTTTGTAACTTTAATCTACTTTTTAGTAACTTTTATATTATAAAAATAAAAAGTTGATAGATAAACATTTTAAAGGGTTTCATGATTAATCTAATCTATATATATATATATATATATATATATATATATATATATATATATATATATATATATATATATATATATATATATATATATATATATATATATATATATATAAAGGGGAGTTTTTTTGGAGAGATTTTAGAGCGTCACGTGAATGTCCAGTCACATAATTAAATATTAATTTTATTTTTAAATGATAAATAATGAGATAAAATTGAATATTATAGTAGTCAAATACTGATAAAAGACAATAAGGAATAATATTATCAGTAAAAGTATAGGATAATTATTATCCTAATCAATAAAAACGTTTATATGATAAATTTTATAGGTATTTTAGTTTACACCAAAAACTCATTGCTATAATTCCCTATAAAAACAAAGCATCGTCACTTCTCATCCATCACCAAAAAAAAGTTTGAAGCATTCTCAATTGTTTAATTAAGTTCTAAACAAAAATATTAACTATGGGTAAGGGTGGAAATTCTGATGTTCCTACTTCCGAAAACATGGCCGCATGGCTTCTTGGGGTTAATAACCTCAAAATCCAACCTTACACTCTTCCCGCACTTGATAACGAAGGGCTATTTATGACGGGCTCAAATCCCGTGATAGGATATCTAATTGTATGTGATGAGTTAGTCAATTATGACGATCATGTTGTTATTTTAATACTTTTACCCCATAAAAAAAATAACAAATCATGTATTGATCCGTGCATCGCACGGGCTTAATTATATATATATATATATATATATATATATATATATATATATATATATATATATATATATATATATATATATATATATATATATATATATATATATATATATATATAAAGGAGGCATATTTGCTGAATTATTAGAACGCCACATAGGATTACTAATGGTTTCGACCAATGAAAAATAAGATTTCTAATTTATTTTTGAATTTAAAAAATTGATTTCCACGTAGATGTTTTAATTAATTAATTACTAATATATACTACTCCATCTAAATCAAACACTATAATAATTATAAAATAAATCTAAAATAAAATTCATCCAAAATCAAACACTAATCTAAAATAAAATAAATAAAATTCAATTTAAAATCAAACATTCAATAGGCATATTTGCTGAATTATTAGAGTGCCACGTAGGATTACTAATGGTTTCGGACAATGAAAAATAAGATTTCTAATTTATTTTTGAATTAAAAAAATTGATTGTTATGTAGATAATTAATTGGTGCCACATAGATATTTTAATTAATTACTTACTAATATATATAACTCCATCTAAAATCAAAAACTCTAATAATTAAAAAATAAATATAAAATAAAATTCATCCAAAATCACACATTAATATAGAATAAAATAAATAAAATTCAATTTAAAATCAAACATTAATCCAGTATTAGAGCGCCGCGTAGGAAATCTAATGGTTTCGACCAATGAAAAATAAAATTTCAAAATTAATTTTGAATTAAAAAATTCGAGTGCCACGTAGATAAAGAATTAAGTATCACGTAGATATTTTTATAATTAATTATTAATATCACGCATATACAATTTAATACAAAAACAAACACTCTCATAATTTTTAAAAAATATACATAGAGTTTTATTTAAACATAACAATTTAATAGAAACCGTGCATCGCACGGGCTAAAATCTAGTTTATACATTATTAGTGATTTTGAAGAAATAATTTTTATTCAAATGAAAAAATTTATCATTGAAAAATAGATAACTTTTACATATATAAATGTAACTTTTAAGCATTTTGAGTCAACTTTTACTCCGGTGTACAATATTTATTGTACACCACTTATAAATAAGAATTTGTGATTTATCTACTCCACTTTCTTTTTACCATCTTTAGAGGAACTTTAATGTTAACTACAAGTTGATGTAATTAAATTTACCACATTAAATTTCTAGCTACAATGTTTTTCATTGGTTCTCTATAACACTTTGTAGCTCCTTGTGATATTTTATTTAAATACAATTTTATTTATTTTACCTTTTTCTACCTTTTTTCGTGAGCTACCTGCCCAAAATAGCTACAAGATTTTAATAGCTGCTTATGTCATTGATATACCAATGGTTGGCTACATGCTCACATATTTTTATTTTTTGTGCGCATGTCCATCTTTTAACCATTGGAGTTGCTCTTAGTGATATAACATTTTATTTTTGAGGGAATTTAGTTATTTAATATAGTTATATTAGATACATCTCGATATATATTTTCAAAATATATCAAAAGTTTATAATTTTTATTTATTTACTCAATATAATTCAAGATTTTGATTGTCGAACTTATGTGTTGTCAAACATAAAAATCAAAATAGTGTGTGGAAGTGTTCAGTAAACAATTATAAAATAATGAAAATGAATAGTGGTGTAATTTGGTAAGAGTAATAACAACAAAAACATTGTTATGTCCATGGTCCTAATAAGAGGTGTCAAAAGTTGATCCGATTCGGAAAAATCACATGTTTCGAACTCTAACTGAACTATGATTTGACCCGGAAAATTCAGAACCCAAATCCGATCTGTAACCGACTTGACTCTACCCGTTACCCGATCTGAATTCAACCCGTAACCATTTGATCCGACCCGAACTCCACCTGTCACCGGTTGTATTCAACTCAAACTCCACCTGACACCAGCTTGACCCGACCTGGACTTCACCGGACACTGATTTGACCCGGTCTTCTAATACGACCGCAAACAATAGCAAAGGGTAAGAAGCCATGAGGCCATAATATTCGTATTACGAGGCAGTGAAGATGATACCCACATTTATAACAAACATCCAGGCCATCAAATGGTTCTAAAGAAACTATATATGACAAGAAGATTGACTGCAATAGGACATGTGAAGACGATATAAGCAATCATTGAGATTTATGGTACTTAAAGATACTGCTAGGATAGTGTGTAAGAGAATTGAGAAAGATGGAAATCCTCGAGTGAGGACTTAAAAGATTGAACCAGTGATCTCTCGCCCTAGAGGTTTGTCCCCATCCACTAACGCTTTCTAGCTTCTTTTCGGTAGCCAGATTACACAGAAATCAGAACCGAAGTTACACATAACAACAGAGGGGTTGATATAGTTGCAGAAGCCTATCTAAACTGAAGACTTAATCTACTCTCTTGACTATCAAGTGGAATTTAGGTAGCTTTTTCTTACCAATTCTATGAGAATATGTTGACAACGACATAGAGGAGATATAATTAAAGACAACTCACAATTCAGACATAGAGGCTATGTTGACTCCAAAAGTCCAAATTGAAAACTCACATTTCACAAAGAAGAATGTCGCAAAACACCTTAACCATAAAAGAAACAATGAAAATGACAAATACATAACATTGAATAAACCCAAATTTACAAGAAAACTGTAACTACTGTTGCAACTATCCTGTTTAAATTATATTCACAGTTACGATACAAACAACAAGGAGAATACTACCAAATTCATCTATATGCAAAAGGGAGGAGATATAATTAAAGACAACGAGGGAGTAAAGAAAGGGAGATGCAAGAATTATAAAGAAAAAAGAGTGATAGACAGGGAAAAGAGGAAAGCAAACAGATAAAAACCCTAATCCTAGATATCAAAATTACTAAAATGAAAACAAAACTAGAAATTATATACCTCTTGATCAAGATGTATATGACGCGAGAAGAAAGTCTAGGACAATTAGTGAGAAGCTGGGCAACATTGAGTTGGGCAAAAACAACCTTCAAAACCTCGTTAATCAATGGAAGAAGAACCTTCAATTCTAATCATACTCCAACCCTGGAGTCTGAAAAATGTCAAAGAGGAAAAAGTAAAGGGAAGCACGGAAAGAGAAAGGGAAAGAAGAGATCACCACGCCTGAAAGGAAAGGGAAAAGGGAACGAGGGATCGAAAGTGAAGTAGAGAAGCATCAAAGGGGAAGAAGGGTTAAAAATGTATTTACACTGTCCTTAAGGTAAATGACAAAAAAAAATTGTGAAGGAAAATGGAGACAGTTTAGTAATTTTACTATTGTAGGAATAGTAAACACAACTCCTTGCTTTTATAAGTGTTAGGATTTCTTCCTCTCCTATCTTCCTCACACATACTCTCGTCATTTTTTCTGACAATAAATTATTCTCCCACTATTAAATATGTATAATAAAGAATTAACACATCCACCACTTGCATAATTATTATAAGAAAATCAACTTAAATTCCTTAATCTTGTGCCGGTTAACATGTAACTCCTAAAAAAACAAAGGGAGCACAAATCATTCCTACTATCACCATTTATTACCAAACATGCCGTTAATATTGGTTATGATGTACCCAAGCAACCTGCCAAAAGTTACTCTGAATGCACATTTCTGCAGATTGAGTTGCATGTTGAATTGTTTGAGCCTATCAAAGAATTTTCGAAGTACAACTGTATGTCATTTACGATCTCTAGATTTGACGATCATATCATAGACATACACTTTGATTTCCTTGTGGGTCACGTCGCTCATTATGGCGATAAGAGTTCTCTGATATGTAGTCCCTGCGTTCTTTAGACCGAACGATATAACTGTGTAGTAAATGTGCCCATTAAGTGATGAAGGTTGTCTTCTCCATGTTGTCCTAAACCATGGATATTTGTTCATAGCCCGCATACCCGTCCATGAATGAGAATAAGACGTGATTCATAGTGTTGTCGGCCAGAATGTCGATGTGTGGAAGTGGGAAAACGTCTTTAGAACCAGCCTTGTTAAGATCTATGTAACCAATGAACATTCGTACTTTGTCATCCTTCTTAGGAAACGAAACGACATTGGCAATCCAGTCGGGGTATTTAGCTTCCCTGATAAACCCGGCCTCCAGCTGCTAAGAGACCTCTTCTTTGATCTTGAGAGAGACGTTTGGTTTCACCCGTCGGAGCTTTTGCTTAAACCTGAAATGAGAGGAATTGTGTGCAAGCAAATTGATAGGTCAACTCTTCTTTGATTTTGTTGTACTATGAGGGTGAAGACGAAAAACATGATCCGTGGTATTTTAGCAGGTAATAGACAGGATGATCGGAAAAGGTTTTCCGGGAAGGGGCGGACAACGACTCAGTGAGGATGGGAGGTGGGCAATGTGGGAGGAGGAGAGATAAAAGTTTTACATTTGTTGATGGTGTACTAATAATTGTATAATACTAGTAGTTGATTGTATATTACATTGTTGTTGATGTATTAAGGAAAAAATATAATGCTCACATCAAATAACACGTGACTATATTTGAGGCTCGCTTTTAATGAAATGTTCATAATAAAACTTTTACGAAAATACTCCCTCTGTCCCTTAATACTCGCACCGTTTTCCTTTCCGGACCGTCCCTTAATACTTGCACCGCTTCTATAAATGAAATATTTTACCAATATTATATTATTTCTCACACTTACCTACTAAACTACCTATACTCCTACTCCTTACAAAAAATCATTTAAAAATTCACACCCCCCCTCACCACTCCCCGTCCTTACGCATTTCCCCCTAACTATATTAAAAAAAACACCCCACTATCAACTAACCCCCATTAAATTAATAAGTCAATTTAAGAGTCTTAAACTCCGCACTGGTCAAACCAGTGCGAGTAATAAGGGACGGAGAGAGTATCATTTAATTGTGATCCCATCAATAATAAGATTAACTCGGAATACCTCGAATCGGAACTTCACCTCCAAAACCTTCCTCAGCTTAGGAACCTCAACTTTGCTGTTAGAATTCAATTTCTCTCCCCTCTCAAATAATACTTCGCATCTCCTTCCTCCTCCTCTTAACACCCTAACAACAAAATCAGCATCTTGTAGTTGTACTTGTAGATATGTAGTTGTATTTCTAGTCGACGCTACCTCTGCCAACCACCTCTTCTTTTCTGCTGCTGATATTCTGGGTAATTATCTACAAGTATTTTGTATCGATTTTTCTGTTGATTTTTTATTGATTCAAAAATGTAATTTTCTAAATTGTTAAATGCGAATACTCTTGGATTCTTTGTTAACTTTGCTTTGTTATGATTCGAATTTTCTGATATGTTGGGTTTCAAATTGCTATATATATTCTATTGGATTTGTTTTGTTGTTGTTTCATGACAAATTCTACTTGTAATTCGTATAATCTTTTTTGTTATGATTCGAATTTTCTGGCAATCACTTTTGATCTCTCCTTGGGCCGTAGCACTTGGATTTAGCTTGGTAGGTAGTGATTAGATGAGTATGGACTGTATGGTATTTGATTTAATACTATGATTTAGCAAATCTAGAATCGTACATTTGCTAATGAGGTATTTGTATAATTCTTGATCAGGTACCTTATTGGTTTTTTGGTAAGCTTATCCTGTAAAGGGTGCTATTCATTAGAAGCACTCAATCGATCAAGTAACACTGGTTGGGTTTGAGAGAAGCACTCAATCGATGGCGTTGAGACGTGCTCTTGGGTGGTCTGATGGAGAGCTAATGCGAACAGATTGCAAACCTTGCTCAAGATTAATGAGACAAACAGCTGGGATTTTTACAGTTGGTGGAGCATTGGGGTTTTGGGTCTTGTGTAGACTGCACTATGGTATGCGTTTATTTCGCTTCTATGAATTCTAATCTGTTTCATCTCAAGCTTGCACTCTTCTTCACATATTGCATATTGATTTACATAGCTAACATATATGTTTCCTTTCCTTTTTTTGGTTTAAGACTTGCCTGACATATCTCCATTAGAAACAGAAAATCCTATGAGGAACTAGTACCTTTTATATTGGTCTTTTGACTTGTAAATTTATCTTCCAGAATACTATGTGGTGGTGGTGCCACTGTCCTTCGAGCTTTTGTATTTGGTGGTAACTAATTTTCTCAAAGTTTCACAAGGTCTTAATAGTTTTGGCACCAATCTGTACTACAATAACCACCTAAGTTACCATGTTTCATTGAATAAACTCCTTTCCCTTATTACTACCTCTAGCAGGCTATTAAAAGCTAATCGATGGTCCCTTACCCTCCTTTAACCCAAACCACACCAAGACGCTCTTTGGACAAAGATGAGTACTCTAATTCCCCTTTCATGCTTGCAAATTCAGTGGTAGGATGTTTTAGTTAGCAAATGAAATAGGAAAATCCAAAAGATGTACTCGCCAATCACCATGTAGGATTTCTCTCTATATGTTTTTTTTTCCCTGGGGAATCACCTCTAGTGACCACTTTGTTGTAGATATCTATGAATATGGTGACTGGTATTACCAACCATTTCTAATTTTCCCTTGCATGATTCCCATCTGACTTATCTCCCAAACTTCGAAGGATTTTAGCAGTTGACATGTTCCTAATATCTTCCGTCATTCTATACAAATGAATATAGCTGTAAGAAACCTAAATTCTTGATGTATTTCTAAAGGTTGAGCTGAGGAAGTAGATATATACAGGATTATGAATCTCATTAGGTCATCAAACAGAAAACCCTGGTCGGTTACTGTCATTGGTCGTCACCCTATCCCCCACCAGGCTTGTTGTTTTAGCTGTTTTATGATTGTTGTTAGTTTAAGTCACACAGATTAATCTTTGGTAATGAATAGGATTAATTAATGAGTTAATGGTAACTGAAACAAAAAGATGAGCTCAAAGTGTATGTCTGTGGCTTCCTTTAGGCAATTTGAATTTATTTTCCTATCAACTGATGAAGACAGAAACATGGCCATGCATCAGTTTGTGATTTACCTAGTCAGTTTCATGTGCTATCATATCCCTTGTGAGGTTTAATTGCTGAAAAAAAATATTAATGGTGCTGAGATTCCTCCACTTACCCCTGTGGGCATGAAGGAGTTGATAAAGTCTGGTGGCGATGCTGCAGGTGTTGGACTGGTGTCTGATGTCTACAATCCAACATCTCTTCGATCTATTTAGCTGTTGGTTTGTCTTGTCTCTCAAACTTTAAGTCGAAGGAATACAACGCTGAGAAAAAATGATATGGTCGGTATTTAATCACGGAGAGAGGAAAGGAATAAGTGAACCAATTAGAATACTGTTCAAAAGACTGTTTGAAGAATGTTTTGCTGCATAGGGGTGGCTGGCGCTGTAGGCTCATAACGTGATCAATTGTAATAATCTTTTCTGCATTGTTTCATAGATGTAGTACTTTTTCCTCCACCACTTGGAGCATGTTTGGTATAGCATTTTTCAAGTGTTGGAAATGGAATAAATTACCTAATTTCATTACCTATTGATTGGTATGAGAGATGGGTAACACATTCCATTTCCGAAAGGTAACCATTACCACCAATTTGTTACCATTCCTAACCTTGTGGCAACAAAGTTTTACCCTCCTGAATCCCTGATTTGATACAAGAGATTGCTTTCCTTGGGTAAACCAAACAACAAATAATGGTAACACTTAACATTACCCTTTCTCCTTCTTAAATGTTTCCAATCCATTTTCTTTCCTAAATTCATACCAAAAATGCACTTAATTTGTTCCAAAATTTGGCATTGGGTGATGACTTATTTGACATCTGGACTGGTTGAAGGTAATCATGTTACATCATTTCTTTGTATTATGGGTGTTGATAAAAACATTAGGGTGTATTAATTTGCTAAATCCAACTTTTGCTGTAAGGAGCAAAATATGCAGGATGTGTCTTTAGAGCTTGCTGATTATTGGGAACTCATATAAGGATAGTAATTTAGTAGCTTATGGT
This sequence comes from Spinacia oleracea, assembly GCF_020520425.1. Classification (NCBI taxonomy): domain Eukaryota; kingdom Viridiplantae; phylum Streptophyta; class Magnoliopsida; order Caryophyllales; family Amaranthaceae; genus Spinacia; species Spinacia oleracea. Next base: position 188,054,443 of record NC_079490.1, read on the forward strand.
GTTGGAGTTCTTCCTCAAGTTCTATCATTGATGATTTGTTGTTCAGGAACTTGTAACAAATGCTTAATATGAGAGATACATGTCGAGGAGAACTGATTCTCTGCCGGTAATAACTCTGCCGGTAATAACTCTGCGGTAAGATCTGTTCAGAAGTTAGATGTTTTGTAAACCGCACAATTATGTTAGACTGTTACATTGCAAAACAAAAACTAGAATATGTAGAAAGTATCCTATGTTTTGGGAGTATCTTCTCAAAATTAGTACACAAGTGTTGTTTTTCTGTATACTCCGATGAAATCCTCTCAAAACTTGTGAATATACCGTAATAATCCAGAGTTAAGATTTTCATTTGTATTTGAGCACTTAATTTTGCAATGTTAGAAGTTCTCTGTGGTACTTTTGTTGATTTTATAAATTTTTCGTTCATTCTTGTGGGTTTTTGTATGTCTGGCAGGATCAAGAGTTACAATTCCCAGAAGTCTGAGGTGGGCAGCTTGTGGAGCTGTATCAGTTAGCTCAACAACGGCTCTTCTGGTTCGCCTTTTTAGCCCTGAATGTGAACCCCAGAACATAGCTGCTTATGATAATAAAAGATGATCACAGCAATTTAAGATGTACGGAGTATTCCCCTTTACAGAAGTGTCTGTGTAAAAAGCTTCTGATTACGTAAGTATCACAACTTCAGAATTAGTCTTTGATTAATCATCAGTATATTGTCATCTTTGGATAAATACTCCTTTCGAACTGGTTGGCACAATCTTATCATTTTTATGTTGAGAACATTTTTCTCTTTGGAGCTTATTTAAACTAGAAAATATGTTTATTCTAGCAAATTACTTACTTCTGTATAAGTTCAAGTCCAACAAGAAAACAAAAATTCGGCGAGAATAAGTTAATTTCAGGTAAGAAAATAAAATAAGTTTCAGCTCCTAAAAACAGGTCTGATAGTATACAAGTCTTGCTTATCAGAACCAACAGGTTGAAAATTGACACAAAGAAAGAGATACATGTATAATCAAAACCAAACTACAAGTGGGTCGGGCCGGACGGGTATTGTATCCAGAGGTTGGATGGGTAAATCTATGCAGGGGCTGGACTAATTTTCTCCCCTGATTCAGCTGGATTCTCATTCCACTTTAGCCAAAGTACAGGCTTGTTATTCTTAATATCCAAAACATTAATGCCCTGATCTGTTATAATCCAAGTACAATCTTGATAATTACAATAACGATAAAAATCATCTTTTTCCGAAAAAACTTTACTAGACACGTAACCATATCTCGACCAAACATCGCACCAATAAAGGGTTGATTCAAAAATATTGGGAGTGAATTTCCATGTAAATTCTTGCTTATTTTCAAGTATGCTCTGCCCTAGATCATCATCCTTGGATTTGCATTCATATCTCATAGGTAGATTTTCTGGCAAATCATTCCTTAATGTCACATGAGTGTACCAACTATCTGGCCATCCTAGGATGACTTCATATTGGTTTGAAATCACTATTATAAACATCATCAAAACACAACAACATTTATCCATAGTATTGTTCTTTTGAGATTTTTTTTTAAAAAAACTTTTTTTTAAAAAGTATTTTAACTTTTTTTTTTATTAAGCTCTTGATCGTTTTGAAAATAATTCGATATATATAAATATGTGTTACATTGCTATAATTGTATGGTGAGAAATATGTGTAGTTTCCAATTTTCACTCTTTGATTGCCCTTGTAATTTGGGGCAGTCATTGTTTTTTATATGAAACTTGTAAAAATAAAAGGGCATATTTTGGTGATTTTTTAATTTGGGAAAGTCGAACATGTGGTTTAGCTTGGCTTATTGAGGTTTCCTTGTTTAGAGATTACCTATTTTAGCATTGTTTATCAAAGAATGTTTTTCAACTTCCCACAAAAATTTAATGAAGTCTTTGTGAGAGTATGTAAATGCATGTGAATATGTGATATATGCAATATGCTATAACTCATATTTTATGCATTTCTCGTGGGACAAAAACTTAAAGTCAATGGCATAATCTTTTAATTTTGTTTCTGACTCCAATTAATATGAACTTTTAATAAAATAAAACCAGTTATGATAAGGGTATTCACTGGTTCGGAACTGGAGTAGACAAAGATCAAAAATTTAATAACGTAAGATTAGATAAACGAATTGTTTTTTTTTTTTTTTTTTTGATGCATAAGAGGATAGAAATTCAAAAGAAAGAAAATTGCAAATAAACTAAAAGCACCTAGTGAGGAATAAGGCGTGGAAAAGCCACTCCTCTACTGTCCTCGTCTAAAATTCTAGTGAGAGGTATAGGAATATCCACTAGGACCATGATCCGTTGAGGTTGAGTCACTTCTTGGTTAGCTAGCCAGTTCGTTGCACGGTTCTCTTCCCTGTAGATATGCTCCACCCGTACTTCCCAACTAGCGTCACTAAGCATGGACCAACAATGATTTAATAGGTGAACACATTCACCCCTTTGAGTAGTTGAGTATTGTCATTTTTCAATGCTTGCACGCAAAAAAGGCTATCTAGTTAACAAATACCTCCTTTGATTTTGGAGGTCTATTACCAAGCAACGTATCTTCCCCGTACAACACTTTCCTTGTCTCATCGAACCGAACTTGTAAGAACGCCCCTGTGTCAATTGGGATTTCATGACTACGATAAAAAATAAAAGCAGTTGCGCCACCTCCAAATCCACCATATAGCAATGCAGAAATAAGTTGGCCATATTACTACATTTGCAGCATTTGTATATTCAAGGTTATTCGTCATCTGAAAAACAAATTGTTTATGCTTGGGCCAAAACCAGACTGGCCAACTAGTCCAAACTTTGAACCAGTTCTTTTAGACTTTTTTCTATCATTTTTTTCTTTTTTTTACCCATAAAATACTAAAAAGTAAAAAAAAAAATATTGTACACTGCCATTTTCTAAAGAGAAATATAAATATTTTATAATATGTGATGTTCTCACTATATTGAAGGAGAAATTAGTCATTTAGTTGTTTGTATATATATTTATTAAGTAAAAGTTAATCTGGTCTAAAACTGGATTTTGAAAAGTTATATACAAGATCGAATTAGTTGTTTTTAGTTCATCCTAGTTCAACCCAGGCAGATTTTTAAACACCACTAGTTATAAAAATTCAATACGTTTATAAAAGGCAAATTTGTTAAAAAGGACCTTTTATAACCCAAATTTTGCGAGAAAGGATCTTATATAATTTTTTTTGAAATTACACCTTAATATAATTTTTTTTGCGAGAAAAGACCTTATATAACTTTTTTTTTTTGTAAAATTACACCTTAATGTAATTTTTTTTTGCGAAAGACAACCAAAAGTAAATTTCGGGCATTGACTTAGCTTTTTCGGCCATTGACTTGCACGTGAGAAGCACGTGTGACTTTATTTTTGCTAATCACATCCAATTTTCCTCCAAAATTCTAAGCTTTAAAACCTAAAGTTGAAAAAAAAATCGAAATAAAATCAAGTTCGAAAATTCAAGACTCGGGAAAATCAATGTCTTTAGCCAACGTAAGCCACGCGTGCTGCTCACGTGCAAGTCTAAGGCCGGAAAAGCTCAGTCAATGTCTGAAACTTCCTTAGGTCCTTTCTCACAAAAAAAAATTACTTTAAGGTGTGTTTTTACAAAAAAAATTATAGGTACAAAAAATTCAATACGTTTATAAAACCACCTCCCAAGAAAGATGTAATCAACCGGAACTATTTTAAAACCTAGTACAATCTCACCAAAATAAGCGCAAAACACAACAGAATGTATATCCACCCCTAACCACCCGGTAAACCTATGAAACAATAACGGCTACAAAACCTCCTATAGCCAGTCACCTTGAAACATTCCACCCTAACGGTCACCTTTATCTCTTTTAAAAACCATAACTCTTCTTGTTCATTTCTACCACTCTCAAAACTCTTCTTTCTCGATCTTCACTGTAATAATCTCCATTTTTGTCGTTCCAAAAAACTCAGTAAAATTTACATTTTAATACAACAAACATTCCCAATCATTAACTACTTGAGAAAATCAGTGGAAAAATCATTAAAATTTCTTCAATTTAGAAAGTGAAAATGCATAGATTTGTTGCAGTTTTTGTTGGGTTGGTTTTATTATGCCATTTGATTACTCCCACAAATTCACAATCTTCCCCTACTCATTCTCCTGCTGCTTCACCCTCGTCACTTCCTAAGAAATCGCCGATATCTCCCGTGCATTCCCCGGTGATGTCTCCGGTAGAACATTCTCCTGCGAAGTCTCCTTCTCAATCATCCCACATTGTCTCGCCGCCGCCGTCTGAATCAGCGAAGTCTCCTTCTCAATCATCCCACATTGTCTCGCCGCCGCCGTCTGAATCAGCGAAGTCTCCTTCTCAATCGTCCCACATTGTCTCGCCTCCGCCGTCTGAATCACCTTCGTCCACTTTTTCATCTCCGGTGATTTCTCCGGCGGCTTCACCGTCCTTGTCGTCGAGTGTCTCTCCTCCAACACCAACTCCTGTCTCGTCTCCACCCGTGATTGCCCCTGTTTCGCCGGTCTTTGGAAATTCTCCTCCAGTTAGTTCTCCGGCAGAGGTTCCGGCTGTTGCAGAGTCTCCAGCGGATGTACCAGCAATTTCCGCGAGTCCGACCGAGAACATCCCCTCGAGTTCTGCGCCTCCGGTGGAGGCGCCGTCCGGGGTTGTACCCTCAGTGGCGAGTTCGCCGGGAGTGTCCTCGCCCGAGGCGGCGGAGGGACCAATGCCAAATGCTGATGACTCTGGATCAGTGGCTAAGTTTGGGGTTGGAAGTATTGTTTTGAGTGGGCTGGCTGTTTTGGTTGCCATGGCTGTTTAAGAGATTAAGATATGATTTTAATTAGTATTTAATTCATTTATGTATTTATTATTAGTACTCTTACTGGTTTTTTTTAGGAAAAATTGACAAAGGCAGTCCCAACTATGAACGTTTATCTTTAAAAGGGCTCAACTACGAATTATTACTGGCAGGTCCAAACTATACAGGTTGTTAACTTTGTATGGTCCCATCCTGAAAATGACCGACTGTAACAAGTAAACTTGATGATGTGTACGGTTAGTGCTACTTAAATGACAAGTGTCACGTTTTAGTTGGTTGTTTGATTTTTTTATTTTTTTTAAATATTCCCTTATTTCTTTTATTTGTTTTATAGAATTATCCCCTCCCTTTATTTCTCTACTAACCGGAAAAGGTCAAAGGTGACCAACCATCCCAAACAACTCCCACTGTAGTAGTGTCGTCTCCCCTGTATCATCATCCCCAACCACATACACACAAACCCACATCACCCCGTATAGAACTCTTTCCTCTCCATACACCAAACCACTGCATTGCTCACCCTCAACCTCACCCCATCCACTAAACCACCACAACCCACCGTCACCTTCATCACCAACCACCTATTCACCATAATTTATGGCTATCGTAAGTATATCCAGACCACCTCCTTATCCACCAATTGACCCTGGTAAACTCTACAACACAAAAAAAAAAACCACGCATATCCCTCATCACCAAAACCTGTATGCTACTAATTTGTCCTCCATAACAACAATTGCAATCTCCCTCCTTAGCCCACCTAATCATCAAAATGCCTACCTTGAACATAACGGGAAGGCAATTCAAACAAAAGGGATGTTGCCGGAAAATTGAAAAATGAAAATTGAGTGATGTCACCGGTAAGTGGAAGAACATCGGGGCAATTGCGGCAACCCCCAATTTACCCGTCTACTAGTCTAGTGGTTGTGAAGGATTTGGATGTCGGATTGGAGATGTACGAAAGAGAGAGGGGCAGGCATAGTAAGAGAGCAGCAATCGAAACAAGTGGCTCGGTTTGGTCGGCGGCATAGTGGCTAGGTTGGTCGGCGACAGAGTGGTTGGGGTTAATGGTTGGGAATGGGTTACATTTTTGCAGTGGGCCAGTGAGGGAGAAGAATGAATAAGGTTCTTTGGGAAAAAAAAGTAAAAACAAAACCAGTGATATTGTGCCACATAGACAGGAAATATTTTTTTATTTAAAGAAAAACTTGTTCAGCAGGTTGAAAGTCGCAAAACCCAATGAAAGTCGAGACCCTCTAAAGTTAGGACCTGCCAGTAATAATCCGTAGTTGAGCCCTTTTAAAGATGAACGTCAATAGTTGGGACTGTCTTTGTCAATTTTTCCTTTTTTTTATTACTAGTATAATTGTTAGTGTTACAAAATCGATCATTTTTATTAAACGTGTGGAGTATCATTAATTTATACGATGATGTTGTGTGATTGTGATTGTGATTAGGGTGAGAAAAAAATCCGAATAAATAGATATTCATATTTTCGATCTGTTATTCGGTTGAAATATTCGAATTTTTGGATATCCGATCCGATAAAATTGGATTGGATATCTAATCCAAATTTTTGAGGAAAACACAAGATCGGATACATATCACGCTTTTATGATTTGGATATCCGAATCCGATCTGAATTTTGCAATTTCATTAAAAAAATTAAAAAAAGTTTGGAGACTTAAATAACAAAATAAAAAGTTACATAATCCATATGTTATAAAAAATTAACAAGATACGCTTTTTATGATTCGGATATCCGAATCCGATCCGAATTTTGCAATTTCATAAAAAAAATTAAAAAAAGTTTGGAGACTTAAATAACAAAATAGAAAGTTACATAATCCATATGTTATAAAAAAATAACAAGAATATAATAAGTCTGTAAAATATAATACTAAAGAAAATTACCGAATGTAGTTATTTGATTATACTAAAACATTACGTGCTATTGTGATTAATAAGGTTGAAATACCAAAGAAAAAGAAACTAATATGCATGATAAACTCGTGCATACTAAGGTAATTTACAATTATCGTCTACATGATTTTTGGATACTAAATATATAGTTAATTTACTACAAATGTATGACGATTATTAGGAAACAAATAATAAAAGAGCTTATTCGCGAACATATTCGGATCCGACTTCACGAACCATTTCGGGGGTTGATAGAAATGAGGATGACTCGGATCCGTGGGGACTCGGACCAGAAGCCACTCCCCTTTCCAATTATGATCCGAAGTGACATAGGGATGAACCGTGATATACGAGGGATCACCCTTTATCTTCGCTTTCCTATTAACGATGCTCCACCAACCATGCCCATTAACACCTGCAACAGCAATGTTCTTCTGCAACTCATGTAGATCCCTGAAAACGGCCACAAAGCAGGGAAAGTTGATGAAGTCACACACCCATAGGAAACCGATGATGTGTCGCATAGATTTTGGGGTAAGCTGGGCTAACGAGATGTTGTATGAAATTAACACTTCGGCCACAAATGGATCCAAGGGAAACCGAAGACCATTCTCGGGGTGGTGGGTATAGACGACGATGAAACCCTTCAGAGGGTGGGTCTCCCGAGGATGCTCTTGATTAGGAAGCTCACACCAATATCCCTGAGCGTACTGAACGTTGCATAGATCTTCGGCCACCCGATGGTAAGCACTGTTCTTTGCCTTCACCAACCAAGTACCGTCGGGACCCTTATTTAGCTGCATGTCGAGGTCAGAGGTCTCATGCAGAATCGTCGCGAGCTTCGGTTCCGAATATGCCTCTGTGAAATAGCGGGGGTAATCAAGATACCCCCCCGAAGAGCCAGCTTGTTTGTTCGACTCCACGCGAGTAAAACGCCCAGATCCACCGGCGACAGCGTCCTTCGAAGCATCCCAGCCTTGGGAAACCTTCTTCGGCCTCACCAAAGGAACTTCAACCTCTTTCCTCTCACTCGAAGATTCGACCACAAACTTGCTCCTTCCCCTATCTCTAGCCAATGCCGGAAAGCCTAACTCTAGGGTTCATACGAGGGGTAAAAGAGAAAGTACAGAAAAAAGATGGAAATTTACAAATAAATTACCTTCTCCTAAAGCGGAATTCGCCGATGAGTCGAGTGACACAGGTTCCCAAAGAAGAATTCCAACCAAGAGACGAATATCTAAAGAGTTCAAATGAGCAAATTTGCCAGACTTTGAGAGAATTCTGGGAAAATTTTGTGTGAAATGAAGTCTGAAAGAAGAATCAAGTTGGGTATTTATAGAAAAAGTGAAGCTCAAAAACCGCTTAAACTTCCTTCGAAACCCACACCACACGATATGAAAAAACTGAAAAGACTTCAACACTTGTCATCAATGCACGAATTCAAAAGCACCTTTTTGAATAAAGAGGCGGGACTTTTGGACTTCAAAGGCACCAAGTGCATATGGATACCTCCATTTAACCCTAAATGGAACGAGTATGAGGGGCATGTTGTTTGGGTGCCCAATTGTCTCCCAATTGGGCCTATACCCCAAAAGCCCAATATTCTATAATCAACATAAAAGCCAAACACTCATCAAAGGCTGTCCAGCCGATCAAAGCGGCCCACAGGCCACAACCCATCAAGTAATAGATGCCATAAAAGACATTTACTACAAAAACACTATAAATAAGCCGCCAAGGCACACTTGGATCCCACCCAATCAATCAAGCTAGATCTTCCTCATTAACACAAGGGCCTTAAATTCGAAGCCATTGTTTCGATATCGGAACAAGTACTCATCGCATTTAACCTAAGCAAATCGTGTAGCTAACTAGTTAGTGAGTTAGTGACTTTTAATATTAGTCCTTATAAAACTTTAATTTATGTTTTAATCTTGTATCCAATTTTTTTTAAAATTCCCATCTTAATTAAGAAGGAAGGAGGATCTCCTAATACTTTTTTTTTATTACCTCATACTTCCTACGCCTCTAAAAGATTGTCCTATTTGACTTTCTACCGTCTTTTCAACACGATTTAAAATGCAAATATCTTTAATTTTACCCACGTAAAAGTTATTAAAAGTTGATATTCCAAAAATATATTGAAATAAATTTTAACAAGATTTCAAATGAATATATTATTTCTTATGGGTTAATAATAACTCAATGTCAAAGTTTTAAAGTTTGGAGGAAGTAAATTCCAATATCAGATATGTATTACAAAATACTTCCTCCGTTTCTTTTTGTTTGTTATGTATTCCTTTTAGGGTGTTTCACAATGTTTGTTACGTGGGAGAATCTTTCCTTTTATAAACTTATGATTACCCATGTGTATCGAGAGGGTAATAGAGCTGCGGATTGGCCTGCGAACCATGGCGTAGCTCAAAACATTGGCACTTATATTTTCCATTCAACAGATTTAGATTTGAATAGGATCCTAGCAGAAGATGTGAGGGGAGTTGCGTTTCCTCGTCTACTGCCCCCTTAGGCCTATTGCTTTTGTTTTATTGTTTTAGTTTCTATTTGTGTTTTTCTTTTCTTTTGGATGCCTATCCTCAATCGAATCAAAAAAAAAAAAACTTATTATACTATTATTTTTTGTGCCAACTTTTAATTTTTATTGGCCTAATTTTTTCAACTCATTAAATTTTCTTTACAATTTTTCAAGTATGGTTAGTTAGAAATCTGTGCTTTTCCATTATTGGTTCATTTTGATAAATAAAATAATCTTATTGGTTATTGTAATGATTAGTGGATTGAGGTTTTACTTGGATTTATTTTTTATTAAAAAAATAAAAGTTGATTTGCACTATATTTAAAGAGACAATAAATGTCAGATTTGGAAAATGGAATCAAGATTAATGATAGAATGTAAAGCATTTAAAATAAAAAAGAAAAAAAATCTTTATTATTCGTTAATAAACGTTCAAAAGTCCAAACGTAACAAACAAAAAGAAACGGAGGGAGTACATCTCAGTTAACAAAACGACAAAATAGGCTAAAGACAAACATTAAAGGACAAAACACAACAATTAAATTGTGTTTTTATGTGAAAAATGACGTTTGTTTTTGAAAAATGGCTTCTGCTTTTAGTGCTTGTCTTTTTCCTCTTTTGTCGTTTTGTGGGCTGAGATGTATTTTGTAATACATATCTGATACCGAGCTATCCGTTCTCTTAAAATTTGACCCAAAAAATTACAATTGGAGAATATTTTAGAGACAGAGGTAGTAGTGTAAGAAAAATATACTCTGTACAAGTATATACTGTATAGATAAAAATAAAATACGAAAATCGGTGCGGAGTTTAAGACACTTTAATTGACTTATTAATTTAATGAGTGTTACTCCCTCCGTCCCGGAATACTTGACCTGTTTTCCTTATCGGCCGTCCCTTAACACTTGACCTGTTTCTAAAAATGGAAATATTCTAACAATATTATATTATTTCTCACTCCACCCCTATTAACCCACCTACCCCCTACTCCATACAAAAAATAATTAAAAATTCAACCCCTACTCTCCCCAACCCCACCTCTTAACCCACCTCCCACTAACTACATTAAAATAATACCCCACTATCAACTACTACCTATTAAATTAAATAAGTCAATTCAAGTCCCTTAAACTCTGTGCCGGTCAAACCGGGTCGAGTATTCCGGGACGGAGGGAGTAGTTGATAGTGGAGCATTTTTTTTTATTATAGTTAGTGAGAAATGTGTAAGGGGTGGGGAGTGGTAAGTGGGGAGTGTGAATTTTTAAATGATTTTTTGTAGGGAGTAGGGGTGTAGATGGGTCAGTAGGTAAATGTGATAAATAATATAATATTAGTTTCATTTATAGAAGTGGTGCAAGTATTAACGACCTAATAACAAAAGCAGTGCGAATATTAAAGGACCGACGGATTGAGTAAAAATTTCAGTGATCCACAAAATACTTATAAATACCAAAATGAAAAAAAAAAATAAAAAAAAAATTTACATTTGATTTGAGAAGTACCCCCATGTAATCTTGGAAACCAAACCTTCCTTCCCCACACTCTTCCTTCTTTCTCCTCTTTCTCTCTCTAAAATTTCCCGAATTTCTCTCTCCTCAATCGACCCCCAAAACCAAAACCCCTTCTGATAATGGCGACTTTCTCTTTCTGTAAATGCAGCGCCAGACGAAACGGCTACGCCTTCAACGAATTGCTCTTTGGGATTCGAAAGGGTCGAAATGGATTTCGAAATCTCCGAAACGTTTCGGCGTTTATTCTTCCTCCTCTTTACAAGAAGAAGTTTTACAAATGGAGATCTCTCATGGGAAAAAACTGTCGCGTTTTCAGGTATTGATATTTCAGCTCATTTTAATTTGAAGTTTTACTACTGTAGTATGATTTTTTTGTAATTTTAAAAATTTGATGAAATTTTAGGGCTCATTGATTTGTGCATGTCAGCATAATCACTGAGATGAATTATTTAAGTGGATAATTATGAGTTATTTTAAGTCATTAATTAGACGTGGTTGGATTTTATGTTTTTGGGTTTATTTATGAAACTGTGGGTGGTCTTGATATGTGTATACAGCTCGATTCAGTTACTAAGATGGAATACTAATCGGTTTTCAATATCCTCAGCCTCAAGGATTCACTGTGAGCATTGAATATGTTTCCCAAAATGGTATTAGTTGAGAAGTTTATGACAAAATCACGCATTGATCGGTGTTATCAAATTGTTTTTTTTATGAATATTAACTTTGGACTTTGTTATATTGATAAAGTATTGGGAACGTTCTCTTTTCTTTCTTCTTTTTTATCTGAATTGATATAACGTTTATGTTTAAATTGTGAAATGTAATCATTTACAATAATCTAAAGACTTTTTTTTTAAAAATTTCTTGAAATAATTAATTTCTTGCTAAATATCCAAGCTTTAAAATGAGTGCCATGAACTAGAATCTGATCCTGAAGGGTGTAATTGATGTTTTACTTTGTCTTTTTGGATTGCTGAAGCTTCTTGCTGATTGTTACGTCGCTCGGTTTCTGGAAGGAGATTAGATGGATACATATATACTTCCTCCGTTCTTATTTATGTTACACAATGGGGTTGTTGACACTATTCATACGAGCTCCTTTAACTTCCTTTTGTGATTTATACTTAAGAAAAAACATAGTCTTGTGGGTTATTGTTAGATTCGTCTCAATAAATATTTTTTAAATATCAATTTTTTATAATTTTTTCTTATTCATAACTGAAGATATTAATGTTTGAAAACGTGCATCGGCAAACGTGCCTAAATTATTGTGTCATTTAAAAAAGAACAGAGGAAGTATATATTTGTGATCCCGCGGGGGTTAATCTGATCAGAGGGCTCCCTCTATTCTGAGAATTTAAAGTGTAAACTTCAACTTTTGTAACTGGGTTGTTGAGGAATGAGGATTCTGTTTCAGTATAGTGGTGTTATATGATCTATTAAAGTTAAGCATAATAGCTGACTGAATTATCTCGCATAAATTGTGGCTATAGGCTAGTTTGGCAACTACTCAATTCCATAATAAATATTAATAAGTATTCCTTGTGGCTATTCAAACACATTTCGGAGTTGTTAGGGTGTGTTCTATTCACCTAATTTTACTTGTAGAAACTTATCATAACTTTTTACCCTGAATTCAACTTATTGGCCCATACCTTAATTTTTGAAACTTATTGTTGTTGCCAATCGAACTTGGGTGGCCCTAAACACAACTTATTTGAGCTTATTGGCCTTGAACATAAACTTAACTGAACTTGTTAGCCTTGAACTTAACTTGTCAGAGTATAACAAAAATTTATTTTCCTGAATTAACTGAAAATGTGGCGGGTAGAATGTAGCTTAATTTTTGACTTTGGTGTTGGAGTTCAAAATTGATAAGAAATACCCCTCTAGTATTTTAAACGATAACTAACAATTTTGATATGTTAATTGGCTGATAATGTGGAAAAGTAAACTTAAGTCAGTTGACAAACATATGGATGGAGCTGTATACTGTATTTTGTGGTTCATAACTCAAATGAAAAAAGAGAGAAGAAAATATAGCTCACTCATCGTCAATAATTTTAAAATACCCATTTTTAAAAATTAGCTGACATTCGACATTTATAATCATACAAACAATCTAAATGACATCCACACATTTATTTCCATGAGGCTATATCCTTGTTTCTTTAGGAAACTGTCAAGTTTCAAACTCAACATTCCACTTTTTGACACAGTTACAAGAATGTGCATCATGTGCAATGCAACTAGATTCTGAAGATATTTGCATGTCACCAAATTCACTTGCACATGTTTTTAGTTGATTCATTTCCTATTAGACCCTGGAAATCTCAGAACATTTGTGTTTCCACGTATTTTAGGAGGTTTGTGCATAGTACATGAAACTAATGTGTAAGTGGAGATAAATGGGGATATTTTAATTGTTTGTAGATATAGGATTGGTGCTAGTAGGGTTAGTAAAAGAGAGAGAGACAATAAATAACACAAGTGGGGTTAGTGGAAGAGAAAAACAATAAATAATTATTGGTCTCATGCCAAATTAGGAAGTGTCATGAGTATTCAGGAACATAGTTGAATATTCATGATTATTTCACAACTTAAGTTGTGAGGATATCTCACTGAACTTCCAGTCTTCCATAAAGGTCGTACCGAGTGCACAAGATTCTCATTATTTAGTGTAGGGTCAAAGGAAGGTCCAAATGCACACAACCTTACCCTTGTTTTCATAAAGAAACTGTTTCCAGGGATCGTGCATGTGACCTAGTGGATAGCAGATAGACACGTGACCATCGCGCCAAGGCATGACCATTAGTCTCTATTCTTCTCTTGTATATGACTCCGTATTTGTTTACCATGTAGCCTTGAATGTCAAATATGGATACTATGGATTCCAGCAGTCACGTAAAGAAATGTGATTGTATTTGCCACATACTCTACTATTGGAGCATCTTCAATCTTGGTTTGTATATTTAGTTACATGTGTCTTTACAATCGCTACATGAATCAAGTAGATGTAAATAGTATAAGCTTGGTGTTGAAATGCTATTTTGGTCACTGGCATAGAAAAACTAACTATATCCAGTGCTATGCCTGTTACAGTATGGATGCTCGAGAGAGGTCAAGATCCTTGATTTTAAAGTCATCAAAACAGAAGAGAGTGCCCGTCTTTGTGATGATGCCCATTGATTCCTTTGGCATTGATATTCTTGGGACCCCAAAGATAAAAAGGCGAGTTTGAACAAATTAATGCTTCTAGCTCTGGTTGGACAAATTATTTCCTGTTTCCTTCTTTTCTGTCATAAACTCGTAATATTTGAAAATGCAACTAGTCTTTAAATACTCTGTAACTGTTTGCAGCCACATTTCTAGGAGTCGAAGAATTAGTCTCTGATTATGTATTATTTCCCGTTTCCTCTCTATATAGGATTTGATTTTATGAACATCCCTCACAAGCGTATTATTTGTTCCTCAAATCATTGTGTTTTACAGAATCAAGGCCTTATCTGTTTCCCTAAAAGCACTCAAGCTGGCAGGTGTCCATGGAATTGCAATTGAGGTTTGGTGGGGAATTGTGGAACACACTTCTCCTCACGCTTATGACTGGTCTCTTTACGAAGAGCTTTTTAAACTGGTATCCGAAGCAGGTCTGAAGATGCACATTGCTATGTGTTTCCATTCAAATGTTCACTTATCATCTCAACAAAAAGGCTGTGTGAACCTCCCACTGTGGATTCAAAAGGTTTTTTTCCCAGTAACTTTCCAGTTTCCCCATATATACTTGTTTGACTGGTACTTTGATTCTAGATGGTTCGAACTTCGAAGACATCTGTTTCTGTCATATAGCTCAGGGAGATTCTGTTGTATATTATCAAATATCTCAAGTCCTAAGTATCCTTTACCTGAGCTCACCATATGTCATCAGTTCAAAATCTAGCAGTGTGATACTGTGATGGTGTTGCATCTTTTTGAGGACTTCCCTATTTTCATTTGTCATTGCAATTTTGTTCTCCTTATGTGTTGGATTTATCTAATTATGTTTTCCTATTTTCAAAGAGCATGCAGAGACAGAGTTGGACAGCGAACAATTCCGACATTGGTTTTTAGTTTCCTCGTATGCAAGATTATGTATATATGAACCTCATTTCTTTTGCCTTTCCCTCAGATTGGAGCTGTTGACAGGGACATATTTTATCGAGATCGGAATGGGAATTTCTGTGACGATTATCTTACTCTTGGAGTGGATGATCTTCCTTTATTTTGTGGCCGTACTGCGCTCCAATGCTATGAAGACTTCATCTTTAGTTTCCTTGAAAAGTTTGACCTGTTAATTGGTCACGTAATTGAAGAAATAAGTGTTGGCCTTGGTCCTGCTGGCGAACTTAGGTAATACAGTGTACGCCTTGTCGCCTTGTTCACCAGCATCAGCCTTTGATTCATTTAGCCTTACGTAAGATTGCATGCAGGTATCCTGCTCATTCTTGTGCTGATAGTCGGTGGAGATTTCCTGGAATTGGTGAATTCCAATGCTATGATAAGTACATGTAGGCCAAACTTTCAGCTTCCCAAACTTTCCTTGGGCACTTCAGAAAATCGCTTATGCCATAAGGTTTTCACCTATGTAATGTCATTGCAGGATGGAGGATCTAAAGATAGCTGCTTGCCAAGAAGGAAAACCTCAGTGGGGTGGGAATGGCCCGCAAGATGCTGGTTGTTACAATAGTTCACCATTGGGAGTTCCTTTCTTTGAAGGTGGTCAAAAAAGTTTCCTTTCTGACTACGGGCATTTCTTCCTTGTATGTACTCTTCCTGAAAGGTTTTTCCATACATGTCTATATGTTCATGGGAAATTCTTTATGCACTCTGAAAATGGCGTCTTGTGCTCCATCATACAAAAGCATAGTGTTTGCTCTTACAATAGGAGTGCCAGAGATCATTTCCGAGTACAAATAAATTCCCCCTCTTCAATCCTAGGCTTTGTAAGCGTCACCAAAGTTAACATGGTTTGAGGTAAAAGTAAAAGAGGATGGTATTTAACCAAAAATAGAGACATTCTTCTGGGGTTTTGAGGATATTAGAGACTTACAAAATATGTGCCTCTCTCTTATTGCTACTTTTAACTAAATGGATTCTAATAGTACTAGAAAACCAAAATGTAGTGTCAAGCACTGTTACAGCAGAAATCGAGTCACACAAAGAAGCTTAGAGAATAGCTGGAAATGTGGTCAAGTTTTTTGGCAGTTGATGAAAAACTGGAGCATCTACCTGTTATCCTAAATTTTCAAGAAAATCTAATGTCACAATTTTTGTAGGAATGGTACAGTGGTAAGCTGATTCATCACGCAGATGCTATTCTTGGGAAAGCAGCAGACATGTTGAAGAAATATCAAAAAGATGATGCTACATCTGTGCTACTAGTAGCAAAGATTGGTGCAATATATTGGTGGTACCAGACACTGTCACATGCCGCTGAACTTACAGCTGGCTATTACAACACCGCTCAGAGAGATGGCTATGATCCCTTAGCTTTAGTGCTGTTTCGTCATGGTGCAGCTCTACACTTATCGTAAGATTTAACCGTCTAATCCCTCTGATCTTTATTAAGAACTTACATAGTTACATCTATGATGAGGGAGATAAGTTGAAAATAATGAATATATGCATAATTGACCATTAGCCATGTTCCTTACTGTTCTCACTTTGTTGTCTGTTGATGTTTGCTATTGGGATTGCTTGAAAATAGTTAGTCTACTTAATCTGTAATAATGCAAATCGGTCATGGTCAAGATTTAGAAGGTGCTTTTTTCTTTATGCAATATCCTTAATAATATATTTGCCTTCTTACCCTTGAAAGCTTCTTCTTAGGTGCCTTGAAATGATGGACACTGAGACATCGCCAGGTTATTTTTGCAGTCCAGAAGGATTACTACAACAGGTAAACTTCTGGATTCCTTTTGATGCCCTTTGCCGCGTGTGTATATAAATATTTTTCAATTGTCTTCAAATTGTTTTGTCTGAGTGCTTTCTCCCATCCTCTCCGTGTTGTTCCTTTTCTCTTCCTTTTATGTCTGAGCTCTTAGTTTAAAAAGCGCGCCTTAGGCTCACCTAGGCTCAGCCTTCAGCGCCTTGAGCTCTCCGGGCTCACTGATGTCAACCAGGCGCGCGCCTTTGTGCGCCTTAGGTAAGGGGCAAGGCGCTGTCTTCAGGCGCAGTAGGATGACGTGGATCTTTTATTTAGTTTTTTTTCTTTTTTAATGATATAAACACACCCCATGTGACGGTCATATCTCTACAACTTTAGCCTTTTGGGTAGTGGAAGTAGCATAATATGAGTTAATTTTCATATTTCCAGCTTGTTACCATGGAAGGTTCTATTTTGGCACTCCATCGACGGGATCACACATGCTTATGAACCCGGCAAGAAAATTTGGCACTCCAATAGAAATATGTTGTTTTGAGTATAAATTGTGTTAAAATTTTTTAAACCGAATTTTAAGGTTTATTAGAAAATTATGTGCGCCTTGTATCCAAAAGGCGCGCGCCTGAGCCTTGCACCTAGGCTCCATGACCCTTGTGCGCCTTGCGCCTTTTAAACTAAGTCTGAGCTCCCATAGAGGCCAACGATAGACAATAACTCCCCCCGAACACAGCTTACAACTTTCATCGTACTGTGCTCTCCAAAGAGCAACTCTTCTCAAAATCTCAAAAAAAGGGTGATAAGTTGGAATCCAATTCTGATTCTTTTTGTTGGAGTACGGTGGAGATTTCCATTAGTCGGTTGCTGCTATTGTGAAAGGTTAGACAGAAATGTTGCTTTGTTTCAAAGTTTCAAACATGAGGATATGCACCCGGTCACCCCCACCCCCGAACTTCAAATGATACTTTTCTTTCTAGAACCCATGTCGTATTCACAAACCCATTGTCTTTCGTTCATGAGATCTACAGTCAATTGGGACATTCATTTGAGCTACTGTTCTCGACGTACCAGGATAGTTCACCAATTTGGGAAATAACATCCTTGGTTGCTTACTGCTACCTTTATTTTATTTTACTTTGATGGATGTTAGGGAAATAAAGTAAGGGAGAGACATTAGCATAGAATCTTTTTTCTCAAATTAAAAAAAAAACATTTGTAAGATTTTTGCTCATGCAACTAGTTCATTACCCCCAACTTAGATCTACACTTGCTTTAAGACGGAATCTTGATCTATCTGTTATTTTTCTGTAAAGGTACGAAAATCGACAACTTGCGAAGAAGGTTTATTCACATGTCAGTGAATCAGAGTGCACTGCTAGTCTTCTTTGTTTATAATTTAAACTCTGTATTTATTTGGCTAAAGAAAAGTCTAATTGGAACTGTGAAAGAAAGATCTACAACATCTGGAACTGGTCACTCACAGAACCAGTATGTCTGCGGATTTGGTGGAGGAACCAATGGAGAGTCTTCAAGTGTCCATTCTTAATTTGAAACTTGCTGGTGCAGGGACCAATGTGCTTGAAGTGTCATTGGCTTGCAAACTAGAACCTCTAAAATGCAGTGGACCAGTTTTCTTTTCTTTTCTTGTATTACAATATCGCCTACCCAGCCGTTGCTTCTCCTGCTTTTTCTTATATTTTTTTTATCTCATTTCTCAGCCAGTTCTCTACTGGCTCTTAGTTTTCTTTGCCACTTTTCGCAGAATTACACCTTCATGGCACAAGTTAGCTTCGCTACTTTATTGAGCAGAATACGACTAAGCTTTGTGCATTATTCCATTTTGTTGTGTGGGAATAGTTCAGATGCTTTTGAGTTATTTTGAATAGCATCTGAACTAAATCTTGATTTTGAACTAAAAAGTCTCAAATACCAAAATTTAAAAAGTGCTCCAAGGATTGCTACTGAACTAAAAAGTGTCAACTACCAAGCTTTGCGCATTATTCCTAACTTTCTCATTTTGAATGCAGCTTCAAGCTGTCTCGAAGAGGAGGACAATAAGTTTGACAGGAAGGAACTGTAGTGAACGTTTTGACAAGGTAAAAATCATCTTGCTTCGAATAATGCCTGTACTTTTGTGCATGTGTATGCATCTGCACCCAGTGTAATTGGGGGGGGGGGGGGGGGGGAGGGGGTAAGTCTTTCGCTCTTTGACACACCCAAGACCCACCGTGTGTTTGTATGGAAGAGTACTCAGTGCCCCAAGAGGTCCCAGGTACAAGTAGAAGGATTTGATTACTGAATGGCAAACCACCTGATATTGGTAGTTGAAAGTACAAGTAGAAGGTTCAATTGATCCTTGGTTTAATCAAAAGTTAAATATGGTTTTTGATTCAGTGTCTTAAATGTTCTGTTCTGTTCTGTTCTTTTATTTCAGGAGTTAGGATTAGTACTTATGTCAGTTTAGATCTGGCCTTGGAGTGGGGGGTTGTAGGTGTATGAAACATACAGCACGTATGCTGTTTATCCTGTGTGTATGCTGGCAACCCGGCTGTTCTAAACTGAGTTCAAGCTGAGCTGCCCAGATCCGTAAATTTTGGATGATGTTATGGTGCTTGTTTAATACTTTATTCAAGGCTGTAAAGCTCATTGTGATAGTTGACACAACTGAGAGTTGAGACACAATATAAGGCCTCGTAGTTGTTGATGTCTTTCCCCTGCCCCAGTTTTCTTCTTTCTTCTTTCTTTTTCCTTCTTATCTTGCTTTCTCATCTTTTCCTACTGATCTTCAATCCTTGGAGAGTTAATTTACTAATTGATGATACTCAATTTGCAGGCTGGTCTACAGAGAATACAAGCCAATTGTTATAATTCAGAGGCAGAAACTGTAAGATCATTCACTTATTTCAGATTGAGTGGCAGCATTTTTAAGGCCGAAAATTGGTGCAACTTTGTTCCCTTTGTGAGAAACATGAATGCTGAACAGTGACACACCATTCAACCATTCTATGTTTTGTTAAAATAATCAAATAGATGATAGAATAGCCTTTGCCCTGGAGTTTTTGTCAGGCAGGGTAATTTGTTCGACATACCGATTTCATCAACTTCTGTATTCTTCATTCTTTACAGATGTAAATAGCCCTCCATTGTCAGAGTAGTTACAGTTCTAATTGTTCTACACGAAACTTAGTTGTTTTAGGGTAAATTATTAATATATTTGGTCTCTTAGAAAGTATACCATCTATGTAATGAAGCTGATTGTGTGCTGGTTGGCATTTGATCTTCCATTAGTTTTCTTTATTTATAGACATGAAATCAGCTGGTGCAATGATGTTTACGCCTGTATTTTACTTCCAATTTGACTCTGGATTTTGTGGTTTTCCACCTTCCACAAAAACTTGCAGATGATTTTCTTTTGATCTCATCCATCAAAGTATTTACTTGACTGGTAAATCAATTTTGGAGTCATTTAATAAAGGTATTGTTTTTCTTTCCCCGGTTCGACATCCAATCTACTTCTATGCTTTTATGAACCTATTTTTAAAATAAGGCTCGGGATACTTGAAGGCAGTCAGGTTTTGAGAACTCCGCAAGTGTGTTTTTGTTGTTTTTAGTTTTGACCTCAAATTGTTGAATTGTGGCAATTAGTTTTGACCTCAAATTGTTGAAAAATGAAATTGTTGATGTCTTTGATGGTAAGTGGATGAACCAAGGACGTTTGCCATGAAATGTTCTTCTGTTTTTTTTTTTTATCTTGAGGGTCTTATTTGCACGAGTTATGCAACAATGGAATCTAAACGACACAACTTTTATGTTTTTCAATCTTTCAATTGGTTATTAGGATGTTAGCCCATATGCTCCATCTATTGTTAACATAAAACAAATATTAGATGAGTTGCAAAATGGAACCATGTGACACCACTTTGATAAGGTGTCCCAAAGATCAAATGGTCGTAGTAAAAGAATATAAAAGGTACATTAAATTCATAAGTTTACATGTGTAAAGGTAAGTGCTTGAATTAACTGATTAGGAAGTTGTTTTGACTTAATTACAAATCTTATGTCTAGCGAGCCTTGAAGTTTACCAGCATTTATTAGAAATGTTTTCTCCTAATTGAGATATGGTGCGACTCAAATTAAGTAGTTGTTATCTAGTAATCTTGATTATCGATTAAAAACGTAAGATACACACATTCATACTATACAACATCCGTCCTCATACTATTATATGCATATTTACACATTTATATTGTCATTGTAATTCATTTGCACCAAAACAGAATATGTATATATACACTACGCTCACACAGTCACACTCACGCACCTGCCCAAAAAAAAAAAAAAAAAAAAAAAAAAAATAAATGAACGGGAAAAAAAGGGTCGACATGGCCATTTACTTACCCGTAGCTTTGGAGCTAATCTGATGTACTGGTCAATCACTAGTCAAATACCAACAAAATCAAATTCTGCAATTCTCCCAAAACCTTAGCTGCCATGGCTACAGCTTATCTCCTCTCTTCACCTTCTTCTTTCAAACAAATTCCCCAAACTCATTGCTCAACCTCTCTCCTTCCTCTCAAAAACCACTCCTTTCTCTCATTTACAAGAACATTAACAATACCCACATCCCCAAATCCCCCCAAAAGGCTAAGTTTCTGCAAATCCAAGAAAGATGATGAAACAATTGATGCTCCAGATCGATTAATCTCAGCAATTTGTTATTTTTACCCCCTTTTTGATGGAATTCAGTATGGAAAATATGTAATTAACCAATTCACGCCTCTTCAAGTCATAATCCAGCCTCTAATCCCAGCTATTAGGGTCTTCAAAAGCTTTCCTTTCAATGGTATTTTGGTGTTTTTTACCCTTTATTTTGTTATTGTGAGGAACCCTAATTTCAGTAGATATGTGAGGTTCAACACTATGCAAGCAATTGTTCTTGATGTTTTGCTGATTTTCCCTGATCTTTTGGAAAGGAGTTTTAATCCAACAGATGGGATTGGATTGGATTTGTTGATGAGTTTGGATAGCACTGTATTTTTGTTCTTGTTGGTGAGTTTGATTTACGGGTCTTATTCTTGTGCTCTTGGTCAAGTTCCCAGATTGCCAATTGTTGCTGAGGCTGCTGAGAGGCAAGTCCTTTAAAATTAAAAACTCACATTTTTATTTGACTAAGTTTGTTTTTATGTTGTTTATATTCTTCTCTTAGTTACAAAATTGTATCAAATTGTTGTATACTATTGGAGTTATTGAGCTGAAGGGTAGTTTTGTTGTATCATTGATGTTCTGATCTAATTGAATAAAATCAGAATTGAGAATTTCCCTTTGGTTGAATTGTTGGTGCATCATATGATTATGCATTTATGTGTTGCTTGAATCTTGACATTGTCGCGACCGAGTTATGTTCCTAGTGTTTCTTAGTATTCTTACATGGTTAGCATAGTCAGCTTAGGTTTGAGGCCATATGCCCTGCATATGCATGGCAAATAGCTTAGTACTTGCAATAGTTTTTATGTTAATGGGAAGTTCAGCAGATGCTAGCATGTTGCATGCTAATCAGAGCCGTTTCTATCCGTTTTTGCAAGTGTGTGGCTATGTCTTGTTATGGTGGTTTGCAAATATGGAAGTCATGTAGTTTGCTGTTCTATGTTATAGAAATAAGGTATGAACTATGAAGCTTCCAGATTTATTTTCTTCTCTAAGGGGAAGAGATTATGAGGTGTGCTTTTGGATATGGATTTGGAGTTGTGAGGTACATATCTTAATTACCAGGTAGAAACTAAGACGATTTACATACATGAATAACATGATTAAACTAGGGTAAAATGGCATTTTTCTATCGGTTTTTGCAAGTGTAAATGACTACGACTTTGTTAACTATTACAGTGTATGTCAAGGTCAAATTACAGTCTGCTCACTTCACAAGTTCACATTATTAAACTGATACAGTGGAGCTATACTAAATTTGAGTATAAATAAACCCTTGACTAGTTTGTCAATCTCTACAACTACAGTACTTCATTAACATTAACTTAATGCATCTAAAGGCTCTAATGAAGATTCCATGTAAGACAGAATTTGGAGGGGTTCATACTGCCTTGCCCCTACGATGATAGAGAAACTATTTCCTTTTAGACCATTCATCTGAAAAGGAACGGGTTTCTGTTTCTCTAGCTCTACGTAATAATAAACACAACCAGTTAAATGATTTATTTTGTTTAACCGTTAATAATCGAAGCCAGTTGTAAGTGGATGTTTCAACTCCTATGGAAATGGACTTGTTTCAATCCTTTCTATAGCTCTATTGAACACAGCTGTAGCACCGCAGCAGTGAGCTTACCTTGAATCTTACCGAAAAGACTTCTTCCTGGTTACTTATATAATTGTGACATTTCCTAATAGATCACATGACCTTAAGTTTCCTAGTCCTTTGGGTCCAGTTGTCGTAGTTCACATATTTTGTAGGGTGCATGAATGTTTTACATTATATACATGCATATGATGAACCTTAAAAGTATGTTTAGGATGAGGATTGAAGGAGTCTTCTGTAGGAAACTAAGTAGACTTAGTAGAGTTTGGTCTGATATCCTGGTTTGAATCTGTGCTATATTGTGATGACATTTGTTAGGTGTATCTATTTGCCTTATTCCTTAGAGACCGACACAATCTTTCCTAGAAGGTATGTTATCTCTTAAGGAATTGGTTAGGAAATCTGGAAATGAGGTTGCGCCCTTGAAGTCTCTATCTTTGGATAATAATAAATGCTGTTAAGAAGTCAATGTTCTTCCTCTTTAACAAAATTGGCATTTTGTTCATATTCTTGTACTTGATTTGGAATTCAAGGTAAGGTCAATACTCAATACTGTTTTCCTGAAAATCCTGCCAATAGCCAAGGATCAGGGGCCTGAGGCATAGTCTTTCCACAAACTACTTTTGCCATTCCTTGCTAACACCACCCTCTTTCTTACCAAGTATCCCAAACTGGAACTCTACACTTTCAACTGCCATCTCTGGTTTCACCACCACTGCACTAGAGTAGGCGATCAACCACCATATGTGTGGCTTTATGGTAAGGCAGGCCCATCCATGGCCCATCTACCATCACCCTATAGGTATTTGCTAACATATCTCTCATTCCTATTAGACTTGCTATGAGCAATTGAAATGCAGCAGCCTCAAACACTCAAGAAATCATCTTGTTTGGGTCATGGGTCTAACGAGGCCTTGTCTTTGGCTACCCAAAGCACACTGACAAGACTGAAGGATCATCAGATTTCTACCTAGGATAAAAGTGACAGTGAAACAACTGCTTTGTTAAATCCCTTGAAGGATTACCTCACAACATCTTTGATACAACTTAACTGCATGCTTTCAGTTTACTGTCATGATAACTATCATTCACAACAATCAGCATCAAGCTGTTTGTGGGAAGCTGTTAAGCGAAAATGTTAATGGAAGAGTGACCATGTTCTGTTGGCATAATCACCTTCCAGTGATTCTTGTGAGGTTTGGGCAACTGACTAAAGAGTTAGCATGATCCCCTATTTATCATGCAATGCCTGCCTATTGCCAGTCTACCCTTCCCTATTCATATGTTGAATGAGGATACTAGCTTCTAGGAGATGTTCGCTGTTAGATACTTATGCACTTAACAAGGTTGATCCGACAGCTTAGAATGTTGATGGATCTCAAAGGGTTACCTCAGCCCAGGTTGTCTGTAGATTGCTCGATGAGTCGATGGGCATGCTCTTGGCAATTAATGCTGTTGATGTTTTCTTCTTGTTGCCTAAAGAATTGTTTAAGGCTTGAGAATTGAGATATAGGGCATTCTATCCATAAATTCCCCTTCCTAGGTTTTTACAGTAATTGGTAATCCTTTTATCTTTTCATCTCTATCTATTCTTAAGTGTTCCAATTCTTTAGTCTTGATTGAGAAATGAACAAGAAATTAAATTTCAGTGCAAAGCGTATAATATACTCGTTTAAACTTCACTCACACAAATCATTATTCTCTAGCTTAGGAATTGATCACTGCCTCCTCCTTCAATCATCTAGGATCAGTTGCTGCTTTTGAACTGCAGGAAACAGTAGAAAATCTGACTTTTAGCTTAACAGATGTCTGGAGTTCTCCTTGTCTGGTTTTAGAACCAACTTTTTTATGTGTATTAATGTCTGAAATCCATTAAGCAACAACTGAACTGCACCATTGATGATTGATCTAGGTGCAAATGAAGACCGAGTAACTATTACCAGCTCCTATTGAACAAGTTCAGTCGCAGACTCTGATATCAAGACAGGAAGCATTCAACAGATTCAACTTGCAATAATTCATGTAATCTGAGGAAAACCAATTAATACTCCGTAACAAGTTATAACCTCTTAATAAACTTGGCGCAAGAAGCTCTGATTTGATCCATCAGACATCAACCATTTCTTCAACTACTGTAACAATGTATCTTCTTCCTTCAACCGCCACATGAACACCTCAATTTAATTCCTGTCAAAACCTAACCATGTGTTGTAGACAACCAAATTATTTAATCACGAAATGAATATTCTATTCTAAATTTGTTCAAATTTAAAACGGACTGAGGATTCTCAAATGAAACACCACCAAAAATTTATTTCATTAAGGCTCCGTTTGGTAGGGTGTAAAACGTTTTCATGGAAAACGATTTTCCCCGTTTTAATAATTTTTCGTTGTTTGGTTGGGTAAGAGATGTAAAACAATTTTCCATTACTCTCTCAAAGATGGAAAACTCTTTTCCATTTAAAAGGGAGGGAAACCACTTTTCCTTCTTTCCTCCTTACCTCCCTCTCCTTTCTTCCCCTCATTTTCTCCCATTTTCTCCCATTTTCTTTTAAGTTACCAAACAAAGGAAAACTAGTTTGGAATTGTGTTTTCCCTTGAAAATGTTTTACGCCTTACCAAACGGAGCCTAAACTCATCTGTCATTTTACCTAATAAAATTAATAATTCATGTAGACAACCAACCTTTACTTGCCAAACAATGCCGTAATGGTTCGCAACTAAAATTCCTGTCTAAGCCGGGCTTGGTCAAATTTACCCATTTTAGGTACAAATTAATTTTTTTTTATTGGAAAGTTTTAGGTACAAATAGGGTGTTCAAGGTCGGCACAAAGGTCCAAACTCAATGTTAGGAGGCAATAAAAAAAAGTGAAAAACAATAGAAATATCAAAGATGATCCAAAAGCAAGATAAGAATATGGGCCTCATAAATCTAAGAATCCGACCCTATCCTATCCTAACCAAAGTTTGTCACCTGTTATGGACCAAGTGTCAAACCAACGGTCACAATTCCTTAATAGATAACGGCAAACTATAATAACCAACCAGAATTGCAACTAACAACATTCAATCCGTAACATCTGAATACACTATTATTCCTTTTATTTTCTCGCCCAACTTTGATCAATTTAGAAGAGAGGGAGAGATGGAGAGCGTAGCGAAGCCGGCGACGACGAAGGAGGGATCCGCGAAGCAAGCAGCCATTGTGGTGGGTGTGCTTGCTTTAGGGTGGTTTGCCATCCAGGTTGCTTTTATACCTTTGTTCAACAAGGTTCGAGGTGGCGGTTCCGACAAAAAGGACGATGATGTCAACGCCTTTACACCGGATACTTAAGCCGCCGGCGCCAACGTACGATGAGTAATGCTGTTTGTTTTTAGTTGCCATTCCTGTTGTAATCTCTATTTTTCTTTCTTTTGTGTTCACGTACTATGTTGGATTTATTATGGAATAAATTATGATTGTTCTAGTTAACTTTCGGGTCTGTTCAACTTTTATTTCACCTAAAATAAGTTCAGATGATTTTAGTTCAGATAAAATATGTTGAATAGAATGCTTGATTTAGTTGGTGTACTTTTATTTATGTACAAGTACATATATGAAGTTGATTGATGAATCTACATCAAAAGATGTTGCCTATGCTTGATAGAAATCTATTAGTCTATAACCGGGAGACTGAGTGATAACATTTTGGAAGAAATAAGTGTTACTCATTTACTCGTACTTCCTATGCCTAATGATTTGATGATAATGAATCACCACCACACATTCAAAATATTTTTATAACGAAATACAATCGATGGTAATGGTAGTTGTACATTTCTAAAATTTCAAGCAACGAAATAAGCATAACTATTACTCCCTCCGTCCCGGAATACTCGACCCGGTTTGATCGGCACAGAGTTTAAGGGACTTGAATGGACTTGAATTGACTTATTTAATTTAATAGGTAGTGATTGATAGTGGGGTATTATTTTAATGTAGTTAGTGGGAGGTGGGTTAAGAGGTGGGATTGGGAGAGAGTATGGGTTGAATTTTTAATTAATTTTTGTATGGAGTAGGGGATAGGTGGCTTAATAGGGGTGGAGTGAGAAATAATATAATATTTTTAGCATTAGTGTTCTTTTCAGGTTTTAGTTAATGTTCTTTTCGTTTACTTTATTATGTTCTTTCTGTTTAGTTTGTTATGTTCTTTTTCGTTTTCTTTTAATGTTTTTGCGTTTTGGTGCAGGTGCACGTAGATCTACGTGCAGGCCCCTGCACCATCCGCGCGTTAGGGAGAGTAGGGGTTGAATTTTTAATTAATTTTTGTATGGAGTAGGGGATAGGTGGGTTAATAGGGGTGGAGTGAGAAATAATATAATATTTTTAGAATATTTTCATTTTTACAAACAGGTCAAGTATTAAGGGACGGCCCGATAAGAAAAACAAGTCAAGTATTCCGGGACGGAGGGAGTAGCACTTGCGAGAAAATACTCGCAAAAAAATCATGAAGTACTCCGTATTCCGTATGGCTAAGAAATTACATTTCATAGTTAATTGTTGAAATCAAAAGTTAAACAATATTCAACTTAATCCAAAACCAACATAATCAACCGATTTTAGTTTTGGGCCTCTGTACTACATCAAGCGATCCGACCCGATCAACATAATCGACCAGGGTCATATATTTTTATACGGGGCAAATAATTTCACAAACAGCCAAAGCAACAATCCCTAAATCCCCAAATCAATTGAATTTCTCTCTCTACTGTTATCAATCAATTAGAGAGAGAAAGATGAAGAGCGCAGCCAAAAATGGATCGGTAAAGCAAGTAGCAATAGTCATGGGTGCGCTTGCGTTTGGATGGTTAACCATCGAGCTAGCTTTCAAGCCGTGGCTCGATAAGGCTCGAGCTGCTTTGAACAAATCGGATCCTGCTCATGACCCTGATGTTGACGACGTCGTTTCATCAGACACTCAAGCCGCCGACGCCGGCACCGAAGAGGATGAGCCCCGTTAAATTTTCAGTTGTCAACTTAGCCGTAGACCGTAGTGTTTATTTCTGGGTTTGTGTTGGGCCTTTTGCAGTTATGTCAAAACTCAATGTACTTTTTTAGATCGATGGTATAATTAAGTGGTTGATTTTAATTTGTGTCAAATATTTAGTTCCCGAATTTTATTTTATTTTTCTTACCGATTTGATCAATTTTTTTGTTTTTCGCGAATGAGCCATAAAAATTGCAAATACAAACGGAGAGGCTATCCTGTTTGTTTGCCCTATTTGTCATTTAGTCTGTTCTCAAAAATTAACTCACTTCGTGTTTTGCCCTATTTGTCATTTAGTCTGTTGTCATTTACTATTTACCGTCCCATATTACTCAAAACCGCCTCATATTACTCAAAACCGCCCCATTTATTTACCCACATATCCTTCTTTATTTATCCCCCTAATTCAACATTTACCCATATATCGGCCCCAAATCTAACCACCACGTCGGCCACCACCTCCGACCACCATCGCCGACCACTATCATCAAGTCGTAGGCGACAAAATGGCCGAGTCTTCACAAGAGTTTTTTTTTTGTTCGGAATTCTTTTTAGAAACTTGTGCATTTTTAGCTTGTACCATGGTACAAGCTTATAATTTATAAGCTTGTACCATGGTACAGACTTATGAGTTTTTAGCTTCGACCATGGTATTGACTTATGCAGTTATGCTTGTACCATGGAAGGAGCTAAAAATTCATAAGCCTATACCATGATACAAGCCAAATATTCATAAGTCTATATTATTTAAGATTTTGATTTGTTGTTGCATTTGATTTAATGTAATCGGAAAAAGAAAAATAGAGACTTATGAATTATTAGCTCCTTCAATGGTACGGACTTATGAATTTTAAGCTCCTTCCATGGTACAAGCTTAAATTGCACAAGTCAATACCATGGTCGAAGCTAAAAACTCATAAGTCTGTACCATGGTACAAGCTTAAATTCATAAGCTTGTACTATTGTACAAGCTAAAAATTCATAAGTTTCTAAAAAAAAAATCGGACAAAAACAAAAAAAACTCTTGTGAAGACTCGGCCATTTTGTCGCCTACGACGTGATGGCGGTGGCCGGAGGTGGTGGGGTGGTGTGAGAAAATTGGAAAGTAAGATTAAAGAAGGGTACTAATGAAAAATGAGGGAAAATAGTGGGACGTTTTTGAGTCATATGGGCGGCTTTTAGCGCTCCACTTTGCTAAATGATATATTCTGAACGTACCTCGAGCGTGGGTTGATTTTATTAAAACAAGATGGAATGGGGAAGTGATTTATTGTAAGAAATTGATAGTAGATTAGTTATTTATTGTAGTAACAAGAGAATGTGAGTAAGTGAGAGGACCATTAAAAAGGAGAGAAAGATTAATATAATTGGAGTGAGGAGTATAACATTCCTAAAATAGAAATTTTATCACTTACTCCGTATTAAAATACGGTCGAATAAAAAACGTGTATCGCTTAATATCAACTACCCCACTTACATCATTATTATATCAAATTCAACTATTTTTCCTTAATACTTGTGTCAGTCAACATGTAACTCCTAAAAAATACGGAGGGAGTAAACACTAAATACGGAAAAACTGTAGGGCTTTCTTTGTGAATCCTATTTATGCATTTTATTAATAGATTGCAAGTAATTATAGCAGGCCGTTGAATTATAGAATAATGTTTTATTGATTTGAATTTGAACCTGTAATGGATTAGATGAAACTTTTGGCGCGTCTTTTTTCCCTAAATAGTGAACCGATATATTTTAGTTATCCATCAGACATATCATTTCGAAAGGGGCCTTAATCTCTTATTTCGCCTACAAAGCCTCAAAAGATCAAGAACAAGGCTGAGTGTTTTATACTACGTACGTATTAGGATCTTCTCCACTGATTTAAGAAATGAACCATGCACTTTCTTTAAAACATTTTGAGGATCCTCACCCGTTTAAACACTCTGTAGTTCGTAGTACAATTTGTGCACGTTGGAGAAACTTGTACGTGGATAAGCCTGAAACTAGAAAATTATTCTTTTCTGAAATTAAAGGGTAAATTATTTTTTCACCTAAATTGATAAATTATTTTTTACCATCTAAAAGTAAAATAAATATTGTTTTTCTCCACATCTTTGTTAGCAAGATGGACGAAAACGTTATGTGAGACCCTTTTTGAGCAAATCAAACATAAATCATACCATAAAGCAACTTGATTCTCGTTTGCAAACCAGAAAAATAATATATGATGCATCTATCAATTTGAGAAATATTACCAAATTATATGAATTAATGGGAAATAGGTTAAATAATAGCTTATATACATGGAAATCGTGAGAGTAAAGAAGGAAATAAGACATAAAGTCGTTGAAATGGAATGCGCATAACGTTTATGTTCATCTTGCCATTAAAAGGTGGTAAAAAATAAATTTTATTTTATTTTACTTTTTAGGTGGTAAAATATGATTTTAGTTTTTTAGATGTCAATTTTTTTGGTGGTAAAAGTCAAATTTTCAGAAATTAAAAGATATCTCTACTTACAAGAAAAAGTGACTTGATCAATAAGATAGGAAATTAGTTACATGAAGAGATGAAAAGACAAGGAACAATAAATCCATCTCAAAGAAAATAAATAAACAAATCTTTATCTAATTTCTGAGATTTAATAATTTTACTCAAGCACAAAAAGCAATCATAAATTTATCCTAAAATTACAACTAGTATTTATATTCCTAACCTAGCTACGTAAAGGCTTTTAGGGTTTTAATTAGTTTAATAATTAGAAAAAGAAAATTTAGTGATGGATTCCAAAGGAGGAGAAAGGAAGAAAGTGTGTGTAACAGGTGCTTCTGGTTTCATTGCTTCTTGGATCGTCAAACTCTTGCTTCATCGCGGCTACTCGGTCAACGGCACCGTTCTTCGTCAAACTTACAATTGCATGTTTGTTAATTATGGTGTTGTACATATTACATATATTATATATTATATATATTATATATATGTAGATGATCCAAATGAAGTAGAGCAGTTGGTTGGTTTAGAAGGAGCAAAGGAAAGACTGGAGTTGTTCGAAGCGAATCTTATGGTAGAAGGTTCCTTTGATTCTGCTATTCATGGATGTGATGGTGTTTTCCATAGTGCATGTCCTGTTAAACTCCAAGTCTGTGATCCTCATGCAGGTATGTATCCTAGATTTCTTTGGTGAATTTTCGTACGAGTTTAATTAGATTGTATACTAATTGATGAGTTACGTTACGTTGTTGTTTTATAATTAGGCTGAACGTACTAATTGATCCAGCAGTAAAAGGAACGTTGAATGTCCTGACATCCTGTGCTAAATTAAGTTCCTTCCATTAAGCGAGTTGTGTTAACATCTTCCATGGGTTCATGGGTTCTGTTCTGTTCTGTGCGCTGGTAGACCTCTGACTGCTCAAACTGTAGTCGATGAATCATGGTTTTCTGTCCCTGAATTCTGCGAGAAATCACCAATGGTACTGGTACGTACGTTAATTTGTCTACTTACTTTTTCATGAAAACCTGATTGATTACTGATGACTTAATTTGATCTGCAGAAGTGGTATCTGCTGTCAAAGACATTCGCCCAAAAAGCTGCCTGGAAATTTGTCAAAGAACATGAGATCGATATGGTAACAATCAATCCAGGAATAGTGATAGGTCCTGTATTGCAGCCAATACTCAATACTCAATACTCAATACTCAATACTCAATACTCAATACTCAATACTCAATACTAGTGCTGCTGCCATGCATTCTAAACTTGATCGATGGTATGTATAATGTATCAACTTAATTACTAACTAGTAACTATGATGTGCAATTGTGCACTTACTTACTTACTTACTTACTTACTGATTCTGATTTTATCGACTAGGCTCAGAAACCTATAAGAATGAAACCCATGGATGGGTACACGTAAAAGATGTAGCAGAAGCACATATTCTAGCATTTGAGACACCTTCAGCAAATTAAATGGGAGATATCTGTTAACTCAAAGTGTTCATCATATTTCTAAACTTGCACAAATCTTAAGGGACCTTTTCCCTAATCTCAAAGTCCCTACCAAGTAAGTTACTTATTAATTACCTGTATATATATCCCGAGTTTCTCTATTGAGGATATATATATATATGATAGAATAACGAATATAGTAGAGTTATGTTATAACTAGGCTATATGATATAAGATAGAAGTCTATATGAATTAGGAAACCTATGAAGTGGACTCTACTATATTCGATATTCTATCATATAGGATAACTGCGTTATCTTCAATAGTCTATCATATAAGATAATTGCGTTATCCTCAATATTCTATCATATAGGATAACCCTTTGTTTCGCTTTTAACAATCTCAATGCGTACGTACTTTTAGGCCTTCAGATGACAACCCTTTGAATCCGACATACAAGGTTGCTAAGGAAAAGGTGGAAAGCTTAGGCATTAACTATATTCCACTGGAAGTCAGCCTTAAGGAAACTGTCCAAAGCTTGATCGAGAACAAGTTCATTACTGTTTGATTTCTAGAGTTTTAATTTTCAATTGCATCTATACTTCTGTTCTACGAAGTATATATGTTGAATCTTCAAGTTGCATGTTCGTTTCAAGATTGTACAAATTTATCAATTTCATCCTAAGGGAATTTATTTTGGCACTCCTACTATGAGAGCAAAGAAAATTGTGCTATATTATCAAATCAAGAGACATGTAATCCGATTTGTATTCGATCACTTTTGGGTTTGTATAAAATTTATTAGATCAGTTTAGATCAGGGTAAGAATACAACAATAAACCATTAAACCTTTACCGGTCTAGTATGTGTTGAACACATAACCTCTGAATTAACTTACACAAATTGATGTGGCCTAAAACACTTGTCCATCGTAGATCAATTAGAGCACGACATGTGGCACCAACCATGTCCAGCTCGCTTGGACTATACATAGAACATATACCATGGAATTAAAAAGCCCAAATGTGGTATTAACGTCCCAACGAATAAGAGGCCCACTGAGTCCTTTGTCAAAATACCTAGTGATGTGACTGGCAGGAGCCAGACAGTATAAGCATGAAATTCCATCATGTGTGAGAAATGTTTCTATTTTACTTTTGGGTTATAGATGTACACTTAAAATTTTTAGTTTTTATATAATCTCGCACGCATCGCCATACTCGGGCATAACTGATTGGCAATGGTCATTCTGATAATGCACTAGGATCCTTTGAACAACACATTTCGTAGATGTTAGATTCAGGCTGAGCTTGATGGTATGGAAGGAAGTTCTACTCCCCAATATGGAGTGTGATAATGTATTAGTTAAGTATTTTGGGGCTAAGTATATTGGGCTAAACTCCTTACATTTGACAACCATGTATTAACGATGCAAAACAACCAATGATTGTAAAGGGATGAGTATTAGTGTATTACATTGTTGCACTATATAATAGGGATTTTATAAATATAAATGATGCTTAACGATTCTAATGATGGGATTTGTGAAGCTTTTGCCTGTTATGTGTGGTAATTTTTAGTTTTTATACTCTCGCACGCATCGCGTGCATAAAATACTAGTGTTAACTAGGTGGAAGGTGATGATGTATGACATTTGGTTTCGACAATTAGTCGATCTTTTACCATAATTCGTACGAAAATGATAAAGGTCTCAACATATGACCTTTAAGCCGTATCATAATGATGGCATGACATGTTTATGTGTCATGATTTAAATTATAAACTAAAATATTTAACTTATATAACCTATTATACATGTTACATAAAAAGTAGGAAAATTTTAATATTCTAATTTGTTTCTTTCTTTATATCGACTACCTTATTTACATATTTTCATAGTAAAAACATTCTGATGACATATAGCCTACGTGGCTTCTATATGTACCAATTAAACTCCGACATGTAAGATTACGACAGCTAAATATTATCGCAATTTGCGACCTTTATCATCACCCTAATTTGTATTTGTTTAAATAGAATATATGGTGGGGATTGGCATTTAAATACAAAGACAACAAAACGTTAAAGAAGTGAATTGGGTGGATTTGGCTTCTTCCAATCATCATACACAGCTAGCGACACTATCTGATATGATATGATAAATTTTCACTTTGTTACACAATACGATCACCTAAAAGGTTTCTTGTCCTTGTATAAATCACCTGGATTTTAACAATAATGTAATTGCCTTTTAAGACTAATTAACCTGTAAAGCTGCTTTAAACAATTAACTAGGATAACTTAAATATACCTAGCTTAATATATTATCATATCAAATACGGAGTACATTCTCCCTCCGTTCTTAAATAAATGTCACATTTTCTTTTTTGGCGCTCCTTTATAAGTGTCACATTTCTATTTTTGAACATATACTTTTCCCACTTTGCCATACACTTTTCCCACTGTTCTATAAATCATGATTATTTTTACTTACACATTCTACACTTTTCCACTTTTCAATCCTCACATCCACTTTTATTTGTACTTTATTCAATTAAACAATTATCTACTTTATCCTTTCCCCAAAAAAAACATTCTCAATCATTAACTCTTACACACTTTACAATTTTATTAATTACCGCGCCGGAGCCTAAATGTGACACTTATTTAGGAACAGAGTTACAGAGGGAGTAATACTCCCTCCGTCTCTTTTGTTTTTTACGTATTCCATTTTGGG
This sequence comes from Spinacia oleracea, assembly GCF_020520425.1. Taxonomy (NCBI): domain Eukaryota; kingdom Viridiplantae; phylum Streptophyta; class Magnoliopsida; order Caryophyllales; family Amaranthaceae; genus Spinacia; species Spinacia oleracea. Next base: position 188,089,207 of record NC_079490.1, read on the forward strand.
TGTTTCATTTTGTTCTTTACATTTCTTTTTATATTGTCACATAATGCATTAATATTCTATCAAAATTTGTGCCCAAATATTATTTCAACCAATTAAATCCATTGGACATTAAATATTTCTCATTTTCTCAATGTCAGATTTTTTATAAGAGTGAAAATATTATAAATAAACGTAATTTTTCTTGTTTAAATAAAAAAAATAGAGGAATCTCAATGCACATTAAATAGTCGTTAAATCGCGTGAAAAACATCAAATGTAAAAAACAAAAAGAGACGAAGGGAATATTTAAAATAATTCGTATAAATTAATATCAAATGCTTTTCTCAAAATGGTACTGCGTTTCCCAATACGTAAGTGTTTTGAATACAACAAGTATGTATTAATTATAAGATTGACTAGTACGTGGATCTCATGACAAGTAATTAGTCTTTTGCCGCCATCAATGTTCGTATAACACTTAATTAATCTTTCTTTTTTTGATAATCACTTAATTAATCTTTCTAGTTTAAAGTTTTCTTTACTTTTTTCCACAAATGTGCCACAAATGGTAATAAATTATATATGTGGGAGGTGGATTCGAACGTGAGACCTATCGTACATAGGCCCTAGCTCATTTTTAACCACTATGTCAATACCTTATTGGTTCTAGTTTTAATTACCTTCTTATACATAGCGGCCTCTTTAACATTGCTAAACCAAAATTTTAAAATTATTGGATCTCCAGTGTACAACCAAAACTCTTTTTTTGCCTTATTGTTTACATGCACAAATAATACAAGCATTTGTGCAAAGAAATTGAGTTAGAGGGTATAACCGGATGTAAATAAGAAAATTGTTTGCGTCTCACAACAAGATTAGAGAGGAAGAAGTCGAGCAAAAGCTTTTGTGTAAGACCGTCTAACGGTTAGACCACTTTTTTTGGTACTAACTAAATTAGTGTAAAATAACTAAAAGTAATAAAATCATAACTAATTGAATAACAAAATAATTAAGGTATAAAGACAAATCGTTAAATTTATGAGTCGAATAGTTAATATTTTTGAACAAACTTATTAATAACTAAAACTCATAAAATCTTAACTAATTGATCTCATTGATTAACTAATCAGTTTCATTGTTTAACTAATAGGTTCGGTTGCATAACTAACTGGTTTCGTTGTTTAACTAATTGAATTTCAAATTTAACTAATTAGTTTCACCGGTTAACTAACTAGTTAAAGTGCATGTATAAAAGTGGTCTAACCGTTAGACCGTCTTTCCTAAAAGTTTGTAGAAGTCGAGAACGTCGTATCTATTTGCTTGGGGCAGGAGGCAGGGCAGCGCAAAAGGTGAGAAAGCTCATAGAAAAAACTAACCTTTATGCTATGCTTGAGAAGGAGTGTTTTGTTTATGGGATTAATTTTGTACGGAGTACTTGTATTCCTTTGTTTTTTGGGGTACTCCTTAAATTTAAGGCCTTGATTTCTGTTTAGAAGATGCCATTACCACGTGTTTTTTGAGTAATTTTTACTGTACTTGCCGAATCCAATATCTTTCTTTACAGTTCTTTGTTCAGCTTTGTTTGGGGCTTTTAATTAACTTGTTGATTATTCACAAAGCAAACATCTTTCCTATATCTCCATTTCCCTTCTTTTTGGGTCTTGGCTTCTCACCCCCAAAAAGAGGACTTAGTATAATACTATAATAGGTTATCGATCTATTGCATGCAATGCATGCAAATTAAATGAATCATTTCAATTAATAGTAAAAGCATAGTGAGGTATTAATACAATTTTAGATATCAAAATAAACATCAATCGATCGGAACAACTGATACACAAATTGTAGGATATAAAATTTTAACTCTATTGATGATAACATAAGCGTACAACTTTCATTTGAAATATGTTAAAATCATTAAGTTTTTACTAACTTAAATGCAGAGTAGTTTTACTAATGAGGTCTTCCCTAGTAGTTAACACTAATTATTTGTGTATGATATGTTGTAGGTTCGAATTCTCCATCCTCCATTTTACAATCTGTATGTTACGCAAGAAACAAAACATATTAAGTAGCTTTGTAAAGTAACAAAATAAGATAGGAAATAGAACAAACAATAAAACAAAAGTTAAGAACAGTAAAACTCTTTGTCGATAGAAATGTACATCAATGGTCTTGATTTGAGGCTTGAGCACATGCCAAAACATAAATTTACTTTCTTTATATCATGCTTGGAAACTATGTATCACTATATCAAATTAAATACGTCCTCCGTCTTTTAACCTTAAATGATTAGAGCGATTTGCCAACCACCTTAAATAGAACATTAAGTTTTGAGATTGACTTAAATTGAAAAGTTACCTTGAGTAACGTTTCAATTTTAAGGTCCTTAAATTTTCATGTATCTTCCCTTAATTTTGTATTTAAAAAAAATATTTTGTACTTAGCTCATCTAACTGGTATCTTATTAGTTTAAGCACCTTATCAATTTCAGCTACAATCTTTTCAGATTCAGCTAACTTATCATATTCAGCTCTAGTTCAATTAATTTTGTCAAACATAGCCTAAGACCCTTTTGTGGGATCACAAATTCTTATTTACAATGGGTGTACAATAAATATTGTACACCAAAGTAAAAGTTAACTCAAAATGCTTAAAAGTTAAGCTTATATATGTAAAAGTTATGTATTTTTTAATGATAAATTTTTTAATTTTAGTAAAACTTATTTCTTTAAAATGACAAATAATGTATAAAATTAATCATTTAACCCTTTAAAATGTTTATCTATCAACTTTTTTATTACTAATATAAAAGTTAATCAAAACTAGGTTAAAGTTACAAAAATTGGGTAAAAGTTATCTTGGTGTACAATAAATTTATTGTACACCTAGTGCGCACAAGACCTTTTGTTGTAGGATTAGCTTTTTTTCACGAAGTGAAATATGTCAATTTTGAAAAAGGCAAAATGTTATAATTATAAAATAAAAGGTGAAAGTATATCCGTTTTCACCAAGTGTCTAAACATGTTCATTTCAATCAACAAATTAAACCTCTTTCTTAGAACCTCTTATTTTACAAAAGACGTCACTTATTAATAATTCTTTTGGTCGATCGTCTCTCTCTTAGAAACCTCTTTATTTCACAAAGGACGTCTCTTATTAATAATTCTTTTGGCCGATATGACTTGGAGGTATTGCTCATGCATCGGGGAAAGAAAAGTCATGTAAATTGATCAACATCTCACAACTTGATTTTATGAGTAAGGTTGCATGCACTTCCCTATGACATATTGCGGAAAGAACTACCTAATATAAAACTCACCTGGTAAAGAGTAAGGAATCAAGTTTGAAAATATGAGCTTTTTCATGTTCAAATCATGTAAATAAATATCACCCTTTATATACTGACCCATTAAGATATATCTTACAAATTTGCGACTTACCTCCTCTATAATTCTACGATACTTGAGTGGCCGGGCGATAGACACTGAGTGTGCCGATTTCGCCTTTTGGACATATCGTAAGTTAGTAACATTTGTTTTTTTTTTTTTTTGATAATCAAATTAATTCATTGATAAAAAAGTCATACGACAATTTGTATCTAACAAATACATAACAAACGAATCAAATAAAAACTTCTTTTCCCCATAGCTACGATCATAGTATATCAAACATTCTTTATACCCTCTTTTATATCGTTGTGTTTTACAGCCTTCTTCGGCGAGGGGATCTATAGATCTGTTGTAGTCGTGACAAATATGATTTCCGTCTGATTTATCTGATTGTAGTCGAAATATTGACCTCCTCCTCGATCCCACACAAATCTTTACCAAATAAATAACCTGAACTAAACTAAACACACAAAAATTAACTAGAATCAAACCCACCATAGGGATACTTACTACACAACAATATGTAGTTTTATTGAGATTTAACGCAAAAATAAAACCGAATTGAAGAAAACGGGTCAAAAATAATCAAATTTCCAAAGAAATTTGGCTATTTCAGCCATAAAAAAACTCTAGTTTTTGAAAACCCAAAAAAAAAAAAGAGAAGAGGAGTGGGAGGAAGCGGCCAAGTAACAAGTCTAGTACTCCCTCCGTATTTATTTAGTGTATCGTTATTCGACGCCCGCGTATGCTAAAATCGCCCGCATTTTTAATGTAAATGTACAATTTTACCCTTATAAACATATTACCCCCTCCCTTCATTTTTTTCAACCAATCTTTCACCCCACCCCATCACCTCCCCCTCCGACAACCATAATTTTTCACTTTCAAAATTCAAGTACCCTTTTCGCTAACTTCACTAATAATAAACGGAAATTACTATATACCCTGTAATTTATTAAACTTTATTAATAACAAATGGGAATTATTATATCAAATATTAAAGTAAGACCTAAAGTAGTACTTAACCGTAAAAAGTAAGTTTTTTAGCATCAAAGTTCCAATTAAATTACAAATCAAACATTAATTAAATAAAAATAAATTTTTAAATATATAATGAAAACACATAAAATCGAAATAACAACAATAATTAGTGAAATTATGTAAAAAAAAAATCAAAAGCAAAACTAATCTCGCGCACAGCCTTTGCGGGACAGACATGACAGTCGCGCACAGGACTTGCGCCAGCGACACGGAGGTAGCGCACCAAATCTGCGTGGTTGTCATGTCGTCGATGCACACCTTGTGCTTGGTTGCTGTGTCTGTTGCGCAAAGCCTTTGCGCAGGATTTTGGTTGGTTCGCTGCTGTTCCGGCGAAAAGTCTTCTCCCACGCGGTGGTCTACACCTCCCCTCTTCCTCCTTCTCCCAGCCTTCCCTCCCTTCCCCTTCTTTTTCGGGGCGATCTTCCTTCTATACTTTTCCGGCAGACAAAGGTGAGTTATGAACAGAGCTGTGCGCAGTGAGGGAGGGAGAGAAACAGATCATGAGAACAGTGAGGGAGAGAAACAGAGCAGTGGGGGAGGGAAGTCTTGTGGCTGGCCGGAAGTTTGTGTGTTGTCGGAATATTGGCCGACAGTTTTGGGAGGGGTGAGGAGAGAAGGGTGAATTTCTTTCAAAGGGTAAACACGTACTTTTACGTGATAAATGAGGGCGTTATTAACTAATGCGGGCGTCGATTAAAAATCCCCTTTATTTAAGGGATACACTTGCCTTTTTCGACCGTATTTATTTAAGAGATACACTTGCCATTTTTAGTAACTTATCAACCCCACCATCTAATTAAATAATACATCTAATATACCCTATCACCCACCATCATATTAAACAAATATTTTCATAAACCCACCCCACCCTCCACCCACCAAAATGACATGGTCCCCACATATTTAATTATTAAAATATCTATCCAACCCCACTTGCTTTATTATTTTATTTCATTCAATTATTTATCTTAATACCCGTGCCCGGCCAAGCGTATTTCTTAAAAAAATAAGGAGGGAGTAACATTCGTCATATATCACCCTTTTTCCCGCAATTGATTAATAATGACAACTCCTCAATTTTTAGTATTCACATTTTTTTACATAATCACATTCACATAAACCAAATACTCCACATAATATATTACTTAAAACAATTATTCAAACCTACCACCGACATAAATAGCTGTCCTTCAAATATGTGACCCAATGGCTACTTGACATGTAATCAACTTTGACACGTTTTCATACGTATTTTTCAGGGGATATATTTATATTACATCTAATGTAAACAAAAAATTGATAACCACTAACTTGTGCAACTAATTATCGGTGTCATTACTACAAAGTCTACAAGTTTACAATCTTTAGTCAATTTTAGTAACTAGGACAATATTGATCCTAATCTCATGTGGCTTCATTCTATTACTAAAATACGTGCACATTTTAGTGCAGTGAAATGAAACCTATGCTATACTATTAAATTAACAAAAATAACATGCAAATAATTAGCTATACTCATTCTTAGGCGGTGGAGGGGAGATGAAGAGAGATTGAAGAGAGATTGAAGAGAGAATAGAGAAGTTTGATTGTCTAAATGAAACCACGAGGTGTGTCACATGTAATTTTAATTAAGGGTCTAACCTTTTAACTAAGGGGATTAACCTTTTATATTTATGGGAGAAGTTTGATTGTCTAAATGAAACCAAGACGTATGTCACGTATAATTTTAATTAAGGGTCTAACATTTTAACTAAGGAGACTAACCTTTTACATTTATGGGTTAATTTTGACTGAAAATTTGATTCATATGTCCTAAAAAGTAAAAATAAAAGGTTCAGGTCCAAACGGTGAAGAGTGAAAAGGTAAGACCCCCACAGTTATGCTTTAAGTATCAGGATAACAACCTAGCTAAGATACTGAGTAGAGTACACCCCCATAAACTCTTGATGGCGAGTTTTGAGTGGATAGGTTTCATTCCCCTCCCAATTGTTGTTGCGGTGGATCGAACACGGGTCCTCCCTACCAAGTTCAGCCTCAATCACCACTAAATCGCCGAGTCCGGATTAGCCATAAGGGTGAACCGGGTGGTACACCAAAATAAAAAATTCTTGATGGCTCAACTTGTAAATCCACCCCAACTCTAAACCCACTTTCCAACAAACTTCACACTCACTCTAGCTAGCTCCACACTCTCTACTTTACTCTCTTCAGAACACTCCCATTTCCCAATCTTCCTATCCCATATTCTCTTACCATTCATTTCCCTCTCACTTTCTCCCTCCACCCCAATCACAACCACAACCACAACCACAATGCAAACTCTCCTCTATGGAGCATTGCTCCTCCTCCTCCTCACATTCTCCCCCACCACCACCAATGCTCACAACATCACCAAAATCCTAGCCAAATTCCCTGAATTTTCCACCTTCAACCACTACCTCACCACCACCCACCTTGCCCCCGAGATCAACACCCGTGAAACCATCACCGTCCTCGCCGTCGATAATGGCGCCATGAACGCTCTCCTCGCCAAACACCTCCCCATTCCCTCCCTCAAAAATGTACTGTCCCTCCATGTCCTCCTTGATTACTTTGGTGCCAAGAAACTCCACCAAATCACCGACGGCACCGCCCTTGCCGCTACAATGTACCAAGCTACCGGCTCCGCCCCTGGAACCTCCGGATTCGTCAATATTACTGACTTAAAAGGCGGTAAAGTCGGCTTTGCAGCTACAAAAGACGCCGACGACGACGGCACTCTTAGCTTAGATGCTAGCTTTGTTAAATCAGTCAAAGAAATTCCTTACAACATTTCCATCATCCAAATCAGTCATGTTTTGTCAAACCCCGACGCCATGGCCCCCTCCCCGGCACCGGAGGCAGAGAACATTACCGACATTATGTCAGCTCACGGCTGTAAAGCCTTCGCCGACACACTCAATTCATTCCCCGATACACTCGCCGTTTACACCACCAACGCTGAGGGCGGTTTGACCGTCTTCTGCCCCACCGACGACGCGTTCAAGAGCTTCCTCCCCAAGTTCAAAAACCTAACTAAAGACGAGAAGAACTCTCTGCTCCTCTTCCATGGAGTTCCGATCTACTATTCCATGGCGATGCTCAAATCAAGCAACGGATTGATGAACACTCTGGCCACCGACGGTAAGAAGAAGTTCGATTTCACAGTCCAGAATGAAGGTCAGACGGTCACATTGAAGACTAAGATTTTGACCACTAAAGTCACCGGAACCCTATATGACGAAGAGCCGGTCGCAATTTACACCATCGATAAGGTGTTGAAGCCGAAGGAGATCTTCAAGAAGGCAGAGATTTCTCCAGCTCCGGCGCCGGCACCGGAGGCTGAAGCACCGAAGTCGTCGAAGAAGAAGAACCACCATAAGTCTCCACCAGCACCTCCAACTGACGACTCATCTGACTCACCGGCTGATTCTCCGGCAGATGGGCCATCGGACGACTCAGACGCTGCGGATGACTCGAGTTATGGAGGAGAGAGAGTGAAGGGGTTGTCGATGTTGATTGTGTCGGTGGGTTTTTGGGTGATGGTTTCTATGTTGGTATAGAAAGGATGAAACGAGCCGTTGCGTTGAGGTAAAAGTAAAATGCGGAAATAATTAATTTGGGTTTGTTTTACAAAAAAAGAAAATTAAAAATTGAATTATGAATTTATTGTGTGCCCAAATTATTGTCCTGTAATTTTTTGATAATTTCTTTTTTTTTTAGGTTTTTGTGTGCTCAAATTATTTATGTTGTTTTTTGTGTGTGATTTTTTATTTATTTTTGGGGGGTTAGGAATTTGATGTTGTTTCTTACTTTTGATTGATTGTAATTTGTGTTTAAGAAATTGGTAGACACACATAATTGAAGATAATTTATGGTGATATGGGTTAATTTATTAACGTGTTTATTTTCTACTTGTTGTATCCATTTACATATTTTTCAAGAAATTATATGGAAGGAAAAATGATATTCATGATAGATGCCATTGCCATGGAGTTAGAGACCATAATGTATCAATTTATCAAATTGTTTTGTGCAATTGGTTTGAATGATTTACGGCAAGATATCAGGTCGAATGTACAAATACCGGTCTCAAACGCAGTCAATGCGATCAAAACTTGTGTCATACCTATTAAATTAAATAAGTCAATTCAGGTCTCTTAGACTCTGTGCCGATCAAACCGGGTCGAGTATTCCGGGACGAAGGGAGTACTTCTTAATCTTATGTGTCATGAAGTACTCCTTAATTGACTAACAGGTTCATCTCTATTTAAAGAAGCATGAAATTTATGATCAGATGGCTAACCTTCTCCACGAATCGACAAAGCCCGTGGAATACAATAATGTACAACTTTTCGGTTCATCTTGTTACCCACACACATCTTATTACTACAATACTACGTACGAACCAATTGCTTGTTGGTTCAGTGGTGATTGAGGCTGAACTTGGTAGGGAGAACTCGTGTTCGATCCCCCGCAACAACAATTGGTAGGGGACTGGAACCTAACAATTAGGGCTACTAAGGGTGAACCGGGTGCTAACACAAAAAAAAAAAAAAAACAATACTACGTACGATGTCTATATTCAGAAATGATTTAACATTTACTCCCTCCGTCCCTTAATACTTGCACCGCTTCTATAAATGGAAATTTATACCAATATTATATTATTTCTAACACTTACTTACTAACCCCACCTATACCCCCTATTCTCTACAAAAAATCATTTAAAAATTAACACCCCCACTCACCACTCCCCACCTCTTACACATTTCCCACTAACAATATTAAAAATTACCCCACTATCAACTAACACTCCATTAAATTAATAAGTCAATTCAAATGTCTTAAACTCCGCACCGGTCAAACCGGTGCGAGTATTAAGGGACGGAGGGAGTAGAAAATAGAATAACGGTATACTGTACTCCGTAATAAAAAAAAAATGCTTTGTACTTGGTATTATTTTTAATTGGATTGTGATTTACAGTATTATACTAGTATTATTTTTCCATTGATTGATTAAAGGAGCAGATGTAAGCTGGAATAGTAAAACAAAAAACAATTAATTTGTGTTGAGTAAACAAGTAGAGTTAATTTAGTAGCAGCTGAGCTGGCGGGGGAGAGGGGGGTTGGGTAGACATAGCACGTGAAAAAGCATATCAGATGACCGAGGCCCACGAGAATTGTCCTATTAAATACCTTACCAAAGTATATGGACCCTATTCTTTATTTTAGGCCACTCTTTAAGTAATTAAGGGTGACACGTTATATTAGTAAATTCACTTTTGATGTCCCTTTGAATTACTAAAATACCATCCTTACTTATAGAATGAAGAATATAATGACAACCTATCCAATAGAAAAAACTCAAAGAAGAATTTTAATCAATCTAGCCCCTTGAATAAATTATTACCATGCGTTCGGCTCTATCTATCGTACTCTATATGTTTCTTATATTCGCACGCATCGCATTTATATTATATTTTTTACATGTTATTTTAGGTTTAAATGTAATAATACAAATTTGTTTTTTATATTCGCATGCATCGCGTGCATATAAGACTAGTACTATATATTAAAAGGTGCTTATGAGAAAGTTTGCATGGCACGTGACGCTCTGCTTATGAGTCGTTAGCTCCATGTAATCTTCATATACACGACATCTCTATTACAGATGGGTGAGGAGGAAATCTCAACCCCAACTTCAAAGTGGATGCGTAAACGACAAACTTATCGTCTACCAAGCCGGTGGTAGTACACTCCATGCCTCCCGGCATACGAAAGTCATAGCTCTTGTCCAAGTTCAAAGAGTCCCTATACTCTGCCCCTCCTCCTTCAAAAATTCTAGCCACGTCTGAAGAGGAAAAATTTGGGATGGAGGAAGATGACCTTGTTCACTATTTGAAGAAGATGGCGTCGTTCTCCCAGAGCGTCTTGATTCCATATCCTCCTCACCCCCCACCTGGGAAGAGGAATCACACTCAAATTCGTCAACAGTTCCTGACGGCCCTGCATACGCAGGACTTGGATTCTCTCCTAGAAGGTTATGCTCGTCTTGACTCTGATGCGCCTTTTGTTGAAAGTTCCTCTATTCTTACCATGACGTCCTGCACAAGAAAGGCAAATGACTTTCTTAAGACGAGGAGTATCAACCTCGCTAAGGAGGGGCAGTTGACACAAGACTGTCGTCCCTAAAACCAGAACGGCCCGCCATACGAAAGAAAAACAAGAAAATAACAAATAATTTCCTTAAAACGTGATAATTACCTTCTTAAATCAAAATGGCAAGTACTCCAATGTTCCTTGAGTTGTGAAATGAAAGAAGGTTCTCAAGAACATGTATGAACTCCACGGCGGTCGGAAATCGCCTGGTGGTGGTTAAGTGATGACGGAAATCGCCTTCAGAAAGAGCTCTCAAAGATTCTCTAAAAATGAGAGGGAGTAATTGAAATGGCAAGGTATATAGAGGGGTAAGAGTAAGAAACAAGTGTCACACATCACCACGCCAGAGGACGAAGCAACAAAGGTAAAAACTAAGTGAAGAAACTTCACTTACATAGCCTTCTTGAGGGACAAATGATGTGGCATAAATCACTAGCTTGTCCACCCTGGGCCAATCGCAACGCGACATGTGTCACCAACTATGCCTAAGTGTCATGTATTCCGTATAAGGTACAGACCATGCAATTAAACTATGAGGCAGAATGTAGAGTCGAAGGCCCAACCTAAGAGGTCACTAAATCCTCTATCCAAATACCTAATAAGGATACATGTCCTCATCAAGGAAGTTAACCAATCAGATAGCTAGGTTTTGGGATTTGACCCTAGCCTTATAAATAGTCCAAATACCAAGGTGAAAGAACATTTATTTGATTCTCACCTACCTTAACTATTTTTCTCTACCTTCTCTCTAGAAAACATTTGCTTATGTATATTTTACATGTTGTAAGAAGATCATGTCAGCGCATATCTGATACCTCCGTAGATAGGGTGACACATTAGCATCAACAAAAGTTCCGCATCACAGGGTGAACAATATAGACTTGTATACATATATTACTAGTATGTATACGCTGCCGGTTACGGAGTATCAAGTATGTTACTTGTATTATTTAGATGTCAACATATGATCACGAAGGTACTACCAACATAGTCGTTTTAGTCGCATATAATAATCATTTTTTAAAATATTTATGTGAAATGACCTGGGTGTGATTTGAAATTATAAGAAAAAAATGCTCCTATCTATTTATAAAATATAAATAAGTCCTTCACTTAGTGATAAAGACGGTAGGTATGGTCAGGGGCTGATCCAGGAATTTACAAATATGGGTCCAATTTTTTTTTTAATTTGCTTAATAATTTCTCTTATTTTCTCATTTTAGGGAGTTAACGTTGAAAGGTAAGTAGTTAACATATTATAAACGGTATAGTAAAATATGTGGAAGATTTAGGAACTTTTATTTTTGGTTTCATAACAATAAAAATCAACACCTAATCCAAATTACAAGGTTAACTTGGTGCGATTTCAAACAAAATGGAAAAAAAAGACTGTATATGACAAGTTTTCATACTTTAAAGGAGATTTTTTATTACAATTGTCGCCGAACAAATTGCACAAAACGACACTAATAAAAAAAATAGGAATATCATTTTCAATTTATGGGGTATTACGATATTATATAATTAGGCCTTTTAAAAGTTCAAAAAAACATGCAACTATAAGTCTATAAAAATAGGGTATATAATAAATTACTTATATATCCTGTGTCAATTACAAAATAATTTTGAAGAAAAAAGTAACACTACTAATATTTTGTATTTTTGTAAAAACAAAATCTTGAATCATATAAAATAATAAATGAATAAAGGAGAATGATGAAGAAAAAACGACCAACAAAGGGTAAAAAAAACATGAATAATTTAGAGGATCAATAAAAGGACAAGTAAAAGGCAGAAAGTGGAAAAAAATTTATCTTCAACATTCTTTCTTTGTAGGATTTGAACTTGGGTATCCCTTGAAACATGGTAATCAAGCAACCACTAAGCTACAAATACATTTCATTGTTTACACTATAAGTTAATTATTAATATACAGTATTAAATATTCAAGTTCAATTAATTACCTCAATATCAATTTAATAGATTTTTTTTTCAAATAATGGGGGTCCCTATGGACCCCTCCAGGGCCATATAGGTCCGCCCATTGGTATGGTCGTATGTATATGATTTGTCACAAGTTCTTTGTTTGGCCGGATATTTTGGCAAAGGCCACAAACAAGGGATCGGGCGGTGGAGATGGGGTGTGTACAGTTGTTAGATACTTAGATTTACTCCAAACTAAATACTTCATACTCGATTAATTGCCATGACATAATTGTGGAAGCATACCTTATTTCATCCGATTGGTGAGTGGTGGATTTTAGATTTTTCCAACTATATATGGTCTCCTTTTATATTCTATTGACAATGAGATATCAGCTGAATAAAAAAATCATACGAATCGGGGACCATAACCCTAATTCTAACACCTGCATATAAAGTCTTTTATATCTCCTATTAAATCCATTATAAAATAAGAGATACACATAAAAGACCTTTGATTTTTTCTTGATCTCCACATTCATGGTATCATTCCACTTTTGAGAATTATTATGACTTTGCATGGCTTGATAGAAGTTGATTGGATCACCCTCCTGTAATTCAAAACCATCCTCATGTTCACGAAGAAATATAACATAATCACCAGGACTTGGACGTCTCCTTTCTCTAGTGGATCTCCTTAATGACATTTGTTCTTGAGGTGTTTGAGTTTGTTCTTCATGAATAACCCATGTAAATTAAAATATGAGGCATCACCGCATCGGGCTTTTATCGTCTCTTGATACAACATTGTTAAAGAGATATCGCCTAATTTTCTTGCAATGGAATCATACCAGTACATAAACATAATAGAAGTTTCACAAAAAATGGCAGCTTACTCAGTTTAAATTTCCAACTATTAGATGGAATGCTTTACATTATCAGTTGTACAAGTAATCTATACCTAGTATTTAAAAAGCAAAACCACATTTGATTAGATGATACGTGTCACTACATTTGATTAGATGATACGTGTCATCCATTCTTTCCTACATCAATTTGGTTTTTTATTTTATTTTTTCTTTTCTGTTTGATATATTATGCAACTCCAACCACCTCTTTCACTTCATCTTCCTCATATAACATCAATTCACCAATCTATTAATTCTACATCTTCCACTTCATCTTCTCGATTAACACTCAATATTAATACACTATTATATATATTCTTTCAACCTTCAAAATTTACCTCTATTTAAATCATATATTCTATTTAAAATCACAAGTTCAATAAAATTAGTACTTAAACAGATACACTAAATAACCACTATACAACCGCCCGTTAAAAGAACGGGCACAAAAGCTAGTTTTATACTACAACCGTCAACCGGCAGCGTATTCGAACTTATTCTTATACAATTGCCCAGATTAAATCAGAGAGAAATGAGAATGGTCTTAGGTTTCTCTTGACTGGCGAGATTACTTAGGCCCATAGAAAAAAAACGCGGATTCGGTCGCGTTCGCGGTAACGGTCGCGTTGTCGCGGAAACCGCTTGTAACGGAAGAATAGAACGGATCGCGGCTAACGCGGTGTGAATTTTTTGAAAAAAACCACGTTAGCATGTCTAAGCCTTATTATTACATTTTTAGTCTAAAAAGTATTATATCAAGACAATATAACCAAATCTATCCTAATATGAAAATATCATGTTTCATAAATTACATAACTAATTACAAAAATATTTTTGGTCAATTTATGTAAAAGAACGGTGTAACGGAGAAAAAAACGTCTAACGCGGCAATTCACCGTTACGTAACGGACGTCGCGGGGAGAAAGACGTGATTTTTGTCAAACCGTAACGTAACGGGTTTTCGCGTAACGGCAAATCCAAAATAGGTTACAGAACGGCCGTTACGTAACGGAACGGCCGAGTTTTAATTCCATGCTTAGGCCAAGAATTTCACACAAAGCGTTGTCACTAATACAAGCCTCAAAACTCTAAGCTTGTGAAGATAATAGAATGGTGTTCAGTGAGGGGATAAAGAACTTGAATAAATAGGAAGCTAAATTAAGAAGTTACAACACGATCCGACTACAATGCTTCATAGTCGATTTGTGGTTGTGTGGCCTGAGCGATGCAAATCTCTGGTATTCATGTATATATAAGGTGGTTTATCTTCGGATGAGGATGAGGATGAGGATGACACTGAGCAAAATCCAGCATAATTCTTGTCCAGCTTCACTAAACAGAGATCAGCTATGTGCTTGAAAAGACTAGATTTCTGGGCGAAAGGTTGAGCAGTGAATTCTGGTATAGACATCCACTACAGAAAGGATAGAAATTATGTATTAAAAATATTGAATTCATGATATGCAACTAAAATGCTCAAGGAATTGTCAAGTTTAATTCAGACTTGTGTCTTTAACAATCTCAAGCAATATACGGAGTACATTAATTCGTATAAGATCCACTGTGTGCTTGCCAAGCATAGTACACCAAGAGTTCAAAACTCCCTCCGCGCTTAAAAAACAGTTTATAGGTGACTGTCAGACATTGATTTTTCCTTCCTAGCTAAAGAGATATCAAGGTAAAACAGCCATACTTCACTCTCACATTTACCAGAGCCATCAATTCAATCATACGGAGTAGTGTTCTAGAGTAGACCTGGTTATTGGACAGGGTAGCCCAACGATTATAGGGTTTAGATCAAGTTAATAGGGTTCTTATTGGACATAGCATTTATTGGACAGGGTCAATATAGGACCAAACTTATAACACAATAATTTTGAAAACTAAAATAGTTATGATGCAAAAAATTATATGGATAGTTTCTTATTCACCATACAACCTTTTTTTTCATTTATTTACCCGCCCACTATCGGCCCGCAACCTGCTTTGACCCGCCCATTTTGACCCTTTCATTACCCGACCCGCTTTTGACATGCACCGACCGTGACCCGACCCGTCGTATAACCAGGTCTAATCTAGAGTAAATAATTAAACAGGTTTGAACATTGAAGCACAAAAGATAGACAGTTTTGCAGACATGGACTACATGTTGGCTAGAATTCTACATGAAAGAAGCAGATAATATCTCCACGATATCAAATTTTCTCAACACAGACATCTATGTTCATCCCATAAGAAGTAGAAAGGCTTTAAAGCAGCAGCGATAAAGCAACATGAACACCAACAATAACATATGGAACTATTTTTTTATGCTTAAGTTAGTACCTGAGCTGCCTCTATCTCCAATTCTTGCTTCTGAATTTTGAAAGATAAAGGGCGCAAGAAGCACAAAAAGAATAAATCTGACTTATCAAAGAATGCTTTGTGAGTTTGCCTGGAAAATGATAAAATTAAGAACAAATCAAAGCGTAAGATTCCTGGTTCTGTGATCCACCTAATAAACTACATTCATGTAATATATGCATACTTCTGAGCATCAACCAACGTGCAAGATTTCCCTACATTGAAACATAGTGCTTCATATTTAAGTATAATCAGTTATGGGCTGAAAGAATCCATTTACTCTATGAATTTTACAGGTTTCTTCAATTATATTCAAGTTCCACTCATTCAATTCCACCTTAAGGAACCTAAAACACACATTTACCAGAATTCAGATTGCATACCATGTTCAAGAAAAGTTTAATAAAAGGAGACAAAGACTAGGCTTATTTATGTACCATAAGCCCTAAATGAAGATAGCATCATGGAATTACAAGGAAGCAGAAATTAGGGACCCAACATTTTTGAAGCACCCTCAAACAGTTCCACGTGTGACAAAGTTCAAATTTCAAAAGCATAATATATTGGTTCATACCTGAAAGCTACTACCTCGACAAATTCTGCATCAACCTAAAGCGGCAGAATTAAAATTAGCAAGAATTGGAGTCTTCTTCCATAGTGGAAAAATACTTTGTATATGATATCAAGAGACCACTTACTCCTGTCTCTTCCTTAACTTCTCTGATGGCTGCTGCACATATATCCTCTCTCTACATGGTAAAAATAACCTATAGAAACTTACAACATGCACAAGGCAACAATAAAATGGAAGTGGAGAGTGAAAGTCTCTTAGCAATATACCTCATCCACGATTCCAGTAGGGATCTTCCAGACACCTGTTCCTCGAAGTCTGCCACTCTTTTCCTGTACTACAAGCATCTACAAACACCGACTGATCAGACTCAATTAAACTAATAGAAATACAAAGCAAAACATAGAAAATAAGCTATCTGGAATTCTGGATTACGACTAAGATGAGTGACTCTGTAGTTAGGCATTAAAACCAATTCGCAGGACAGTCAAATGCGCTATATAGAATTAGAACACTGTAGTTGGGCATTAAAACTGATTTGCAGAACAGTCAAATGTGCTATACAGAATTAGAACACTGTAGTTGGGCATTAAAACTGATTTGCAGGACAGTAAAATGCGCTGTATAGAATTATAGATATAGATCATTTTATGCAGAAGAATCTTAGGGGCAAGAAAAAAACAATGCATACCTCTCTTTTCTCTGTTAAGACAATAGCACCAACTCCAACACGATGTGTAGCATTTGCAGGGAGTGTATTAATAGTTTCAGGAATCCAGTAAACCAGCATTAGATAATTTGGCTCTGCATGATGATACCAAAAGCCCTCCTATAATCAACATAAGATGATTACAGAATGAAAGCTACAAATCCACAAAGTAGACTGGAAAGTTGGTATCTTGTCGACTTCAGACTCAAAAGATATGCAGAACTAATTGATGTCAATCTAATTTCCTTTATTTGTGTTTCCTGCTTGTGGCGTACCTTGACCACAGTTTCAACAAGGTTTGCAAGTTCAATGGGAAGTTTTATCCACACACCCTTTTTTCCCTGCCAACACATAATGTGCATATGCATATGCATATGCATAAGCAATTAAAACAAGGCTAGTCTGAAATGCAGTGACAGGCAGCAACTGTCATTCATCAAGAAATAAATGAATACATGAGGAAACAATAACATACCGCGTGCTTCCAATGGGACATTGAGGCTCTAAGGGCACCAATGAAGACCTTGGAATCCATAGGCTCCTCCAAATCCACAATGACACCTCCATGGTCATCATTAACTGCAGGAAGCAGCCGGATACTATCTTCTGCACCTGTGAATGACAAAGAATCCGACATGGATCCAATCTCTATACTAGTACACCCTGAAGGAATAGATATTATGAGAATGAGCTATGCAGAATTCAACTCCAGTGATCGTACATGAGGGAAAGCAGCATGAAGAGAGGTACCAAGGAGTCAGTGACTATGATTAGAACACAAAAAAACATGAACTTACATTCACATTAAGACAAATCACTGTAGAATACAACTACAGGAGTCTTTAACGTTTCCTTTACCCAACTTGACTGCTTCCGGAAAGTGCCATACACTCATACTATCATGTTTCTTAAACTAGTAACAATACATATGTCAATGTCACTTTTCCATATTATTCGTAATAACTTCAAAGACTTACCAAACGATAAATTGCCATAAGCTACAAGATTCTCCACTACCTCCATGGTCATAAAGATTAGGGGAAATGAAAGGCTATTTGTCCTTATGTTCAGTTCAAAGAAAAGAGACTTTTTGTCACTAATGTAGCTTGTGTTGTGTTAGATATCTAACAGTTATATCTAGCGTCATTTTAAAGAAGACAACAACTTGACTCTCAAGGCCACCCACGTACCCAAGCACGCTGCCCGTGAAGGCGAGTTTGGGACCAGGGGCGGATCTAGTGTAGATGGAGGGTTGACATTTGCACACCCTGTTTGAATGTAGTTAATATAATTTAGAAGCAAATAAACATCACAATATTACTTTGGTTTGTTGGTAAGAGTAGTTATATGGGAAGTGTTGGATTCCGGATTCGATGCTTGCTATCAGCGTATTTAGTTGATATTATCGTTACTCGTAATAGTGCATCTTTAATTTCTAGTTTAGTGTTGAACATTGATACATTAATTTTTGTCGTAATAATTTTGCATACCCTATATAGCAATCCTGGATACGCCACTGTTTGGGAGAACCCAAGCAACACTATTTAAATGGCCATAATGGGCGACTAATCAATTAATAATTCCTAGCCGACAGCCGATAAATGACCCTCAGTCTCAATCATTCTACACTGGATTATAAGCCAATCAATCTACACTAGAATATAGCTCAATCAATAATTCTCAAATAGACCATCTAGCATAAACACCAAAACACAACAAAATGGGATGATTTTTCAATTTTCATGTTCATACTATCATTTCCATTTCTTTCTCAAGCTTGAATAGTAATCATTAAGTCAAGTTTTCACACTCAAACCCAAGCTACAGTTAAACCATCTTTCACATCCATCCCAGAAAAAAAATATTTATCAAAATCAAAATAAATTGCAAATTGTTTCTAAACAAAAATAATCCTAAAAATAATCAACTAATGAAGTAAAGTTGACAACTTTCATCCTGATTTTGGGATGAAAATTCTGGAGCTGAAGTGAACTAAAGCTTGCAACTTTCACCACAATTTTATCCAAGTATATAATTTATAAAATTAAATAAAGTTGCCAACTTAAATCAAGCTTGAAAACAAAAAGAATTTGCAATAAAAATTAACAGCCTCGTTAACAAATATAAAATATTATTATTATTCTTGAAACAAAATAATGTTAATAAAAAACAAACCATCAAAAAGTGAGATCAGGAGAGAAGTTCGAACCTGAATGACGAAGAATTCCAAGTTGCTGTTGTAATTAAGTTAAACGATGAATGAAAAATGGTAAAATAGAGAGAGAAAAAGGGTGAGGCACTGAGGCCTGAGGGGGATTGAGTCGTGCGAGCACAAAGTTTGAATTTGCTGTGTTGGTGGGGAGAGTGGAATTTATTATGGGGGTGTTGGTACATGAAACCCGCCCCACATCGGTCCCAAATAGGTGGGAATGGGAGAGGTTTTGCCCCGTAATGGAGCGGAGATGAGTATAAAAATTGTACTTGTTATGGGCGAGGGGCGTGTGTTGGAGCCGTCTCATCTTCACCTGTCCGGCCCCGCTTCATATTGCCAATTCGACCCGAGTATCGTTTTATCGTGAATTTAAAATATATCTATCTATATATCTATATATATATACTCTACTAAAACACAGGGCGCTCGATGTAAAGATGACACGTGTCACTATCAGCGTTTATTATTTACTTTTTTAAAAGTTACATATATATATATCAAATAATTATTTAAGGTAATCAATATCTTTTACAAATCAATTTTATCATATGCGAAATATTTAGAAGAATAAAATAATTCTATTACTTTGTCATACTTAACAAGAGTTACCTATTATAACGATCTATTATTTTGTCAACCTTAAATAATTATGATTCCAAACAAGTTTAGAATGACCAAATATAACTAAGAATATATAATATCTTGTACGTAATAATATAACATTTTAAAAAATAGATTTGTCCTAAAAAAAAATAGATTTGTCCCAAAAAAAATACAACTATTAAATGTAAAAATAGATTTGTGTAAGTATCATTTTTTTTTATATATATAATTTGTACTTATGCAAAATTAAAACTATTAATGGTCAAAGTAGTGCATTGGAGACCGCACATAATGAAAAAGTGAGGAACATATGGAACGGAGGGAGTATTCCATAATTAAAAAAACCCATACCTTAGAAGAATCCTCCTCGAGCGCACAATACTACTTTTCTGTTGTAAAATCAAATCAGGCTGACTGTGACTCTGTGAGTATTGAGTATAAAATACTCCCAATTCCACCATTAAGTTTTTTCCCAAAATATAAAAAATACATTACTCAATATTTTGGTCAAATTAACATTTTAAGCATATCAAATATTGTGGTCAAATTATTATATTCAACATATAAAATATATAATGCGTAGTAGACTAGTAGGAAGAACATATTAGATGAATAAATACATTCAAGATTTATTAATTACGCATTAACTTTAACCTAAGTGATAAATATTTAGTTAAATATTTTATAAAAAAAGATAATCAAATAATAATTTTCGAACATTCATGCGTGTACAGAACCTAATATAACTTTTTAAACTTTAAAGTCAATTGGTTAACACAGCATGAAAAGAAAGAAAGTTTAGTTTTTTTTGGAAAAGGAAAAAACAGAACAAATCAAATCAAGGACTCCTAGGTAATTTTGAACCTAGGAAATAAAAGTGTTTTTATGTTATGCTATGTTGGAGAATTTTGTTTATTTTGGCTGTTGGGTTCTCCTTGAACAACAATTTGCTGAACAATAACAGTACTACTTCAAGGAAAAACTCTTCGGAAGCCTTCTGTTAATTGTTTGATCAACTAGGTTTCTCTTTTAAAAACCCTTGATTCACAGAGAATTATAGAGAGAGAAAGTGAGGCAAATAAAAGTGGGGGTTTCACAACCATGTCTTTGGGGTACGCAGAGAAGCTTTCCTACATTGAAGATGTGGGCAATGTTGGGATGGCTGAATTTTTCGAATCACCTAACATTTTGCAAGAAAAAGTAAGGGTTTTTAATAATTTAGGGTTCTATGTTAATACCTTTTCTTTTGTTTGATTTTTGCATTTGTTTGCTTGTTTGCTGGTAAAGTTTGCAACTTTGATCTGAATATCCAATGCCCATGAAATGCTATTACTCTATTAGGTTTATGGAGTTTGATTGTACAGAATTTATGTTCTTCTATAAAGTTTGATGATCTGGGCATTTGGGGCTTGGTCTTTTCTGAGATTGGTACTATTTAGATGAAATGAAATGAAATTCATTTGGGTTGAGATAGTTGCATTAACTTATTTATTAAAGCAGTTGTGAGTTAGTGCAGGTATGATCCAGGTTTTATATACTTGTGACTCGATGCATTAGAAGGATCAATAATGAACTGTTTTCATGTCATTTCTTGTTAACGAAGTATGTATTATCTTCCTGATAAGGAAACTCTGTGTTTTAACTAGCTGATCTTCGGATGGTGGTGGAATTGTGGAAAGGTTTCATAGAATGTTTGTGATTTTACTGAAAAAAGTGTCTGTCTTCATTTCCTCGTGGTTATCATTGTTATTGCAGTAATAGTGAAGGCAGGATGTTGCTTTTGGTGATAAAGGTCTGAATTCCTATGCTGTTAGAGCACTTGTGAGTAGTCTTTGTTCTCATCACGAAAGCAACTTTCATGCCTGTGGTTTGCTCCAATAGAATAACATCAATACTTTCAGGCAAATGGCATGCACTTTCAGACCTGAATCTCTGTGTGACTTACAGTAGTTTGACACGAGTGGCTGTTTCTTATTGTTCGGAGATTATCTTTGGTAAGTACATGTAACTCTTGTGACACTGACTTCAACTATTCCGCTCTTTGGTTCTGACAGGTAGAACAACTTGCGAGTATGATTCGAAAGGTTTGAGCTTCAAATGACTAAGCATATCATTGGTCCCTGATGTTTCTATCTTTTACTATTTTTTCTAAGCCTCATTGGTGATTTGGTGTTCTTGCAGAGTAAGCATATGGTTGTATTTACAGGTGCTGGTATATCTACTTCTTGTGGTATCCCTGATTTTCGAGGTCCCAAGGGCATCTGGACACTTCAGGTAATATTATCCATTTCTGCCATTTTGTATGTTGATTTCGTTGCCATGAACGTCTAGATAAAGATAATTTTGAAGGAGAATCTATGATTATCGGACTTCTTTTTACGTTTAGTGGTTTCTATGAATTTAAAGAAGTTAAGTAGGAAGTATGCGTCTTATGATATTTTGTAAAATCAGGCTGACTGTGAAACTTTTTTGTCAGATGCTGCTGTCCATGAATGTTTTAGTTGGTTTGTGTTATCTTTTTATTTCGGATATATTGCTTAATGTCTTAAGCTGACTTGTCCCTGTAATCTGCGTAGTTATCATTTCTTATTGGATCCTTGTCAGTGATGTTTATTATGGATTTTTTTTATGGCAGCGTGAAGGTAAGGCCTTGCCCAAAGCAGCTTTGCCTTTCAATCGAGCAATGCCTAGTATAACCCATATGGCTCTTGTTGAGCTAGAGAGAGCTAGTCTCCTCAAGTTCGTTATTAGTCAGGTATGTCCTCTTGGAGCTTTTGTAGCAGTATACATGAAAAACTTGGTACAATGGAAAATTTGAGATATTCCATTATAGCTTCTTTATGGATAGAGAGCACAATGTGTGATATTCTATTATAGCTTCTCGGGATAGAGAACATGTTTCCTGTGCTTGGTAGTGAGTGTTATATAGGTTACAAATATCAGGTTGCTAAAATATTAGTCAGCATAATTTATTTTAAAAGGGATATTTGTTCATTCAGTCAATTCATGTCATGATATGCGACTTAGTTTTTCTCTGGCTGCCACCAACCTACCGCAACTCTCCTCCTTTATCCAAGCTTGAGACCGGCAATGAATGCCACATATACGACACTCAAGTTCAACCACATATACTGTAAATGTGATTGGTGTACAATTACATTAAGGTTCCACACTTAACCCGATTCTTTTTGCTATAGTTATGGACGAATTGACGAGGTCAATTCAAGATGGTATACCATGGTGCATGGTGCATGATGTTTGCAATGAGATGATATTGTGTTGATTGATGAAAAAGGAGGGGAAACCACGTTGGAATTATGGAGACAAACTTTGGAATCTCGAGGTTTTAGGCTGAGTAGAAACAAGACGAAATATATGGAGTGTAAGTTTAGTGGAGTCCAAAACAGCGAGGCAGGGGCGATTACCTTAGATGGGAAGATTGTCCAAGGTTCTTAAATCTTCCGCTATTTAGGATCTATTTCCCAAAAGGATGGAGATTGGATGACGATGTGGCTCATAGAATCAAAGCTGGTTAGTTGAAGTGGAATAGTGCCACGGGGTTCCTATGTGATCCATGCATGCCAAAAGATTGAAGGGAAAATTCTAAACGCACGAAAATTAGACCGGCTTTGTTATACGACACAGAATGCAGGGCAGTGAAACATTGCCACGTGCATAAGATGAATGTGGCGGAGATACGCATGTTACGTTGGATGTGTGGGCATACAAGAAATGATCAATTGAGGAATGAGATTGTTCGGAAGAAAGTAGGGGTTATACCGCTTGAGTTTGAGATGATGGAAAACCGTTTAAAATGGTTTGGACATGTAAGAAGGAAATCAAGTGATTCCCCGGTTAGGAGGCTAGAAGGGTGGCAAAGTGATAGGGTTGCAAGGGGCCGGGAAGACCTAAGAAAATGGTGAGGAAGGTGATTGAGAATGATATGAGCCTACTTGGGATTGAGGAAAATATGGCGTTGGGTAGGGCAAGTGGAGGGAGAGAATATACATTGAGGACTTGATTTGACTTATATATCTTCCATTTTGACCCTCTTAGTTATCTTCTTGCGTTTTGCAAACCTTTTTCGTTGAACTTTTGTTTTTTTAATAGGAAAAATTATTTTAAATAATCCAACCTTTTGACGATTTTCCGTTATTAATCCAACATTTAGATTATTATCTAATAATCCAAACTTTGCACCCCGTTAACCTTTATTGAACCTAAATGACTGATAACCGGTTAAAAAGGTAAACGTTTTACTTATTTATTTTATATTATTTATTTTTCTTCCTTTTCTTTCGCCCTCCATCCTCATCCTTTCTTCCTCTTCTCCCAGAAAACCAACCCCACCTAATACATCTTACCCCCGCCTCCCAGAACCACCAATTCTCCCTCGAAACCCTCTCTCTCCACCATCTTCATCTCTAACCACCATCAACACCCTAACATGATTCACGCGAACACGCCCTCACCCTAAATCCAACCAATCTCCCATTGAAATCGACGAAGAACCTCGTCTTTGCCGCCGTAACAATAATAAGGAGAAGGCGGAGAGAGAAAATTGCAACTCCTCCCACCCGAATTACCACATGTCATCACATCCATACCCACCAAACTCGCCGAAAATTCGTGCTCAAACCAGAAATTTTCATACTTTTCGAGTGAATTTGGGGAACTTCCGAACAACTTTAGTTGGAATTTAGGCATTAATTCGAGTAATTGGTGTTTAATTTCAAACAAATTAAACTTATTTAACAATCATCAAGGAAAAGCTTCAACGGATCATAAAAAACAGGAGGGAGGAGTTACATAAGAAGAAGAAGAAAGGGGTCGAGATTTATTGAGTAGATTGTTGGCTTCTTATAATTGTGATGAAAATTACAACTGGTCGAAGGAATATGATATTGCGAATAAGATCATTGGTTATTTGATGGGGTTTGAAGGTGGCAGTGGAAGGTTGTTGTTATGGTGTGTCGTCGTTGGCATTGTTGGTGTGGAGGAATAAGGAAGAAGGAAATAAAACTAAAAAAGTCCAGAATAAAGAAAGAAGGAAAATAAATTAAAAAAAAACAAAAACAACTTTTTTTTAACGAATAGTTAAATGACACGTGTATAGGTTACCTGCTGTATCAAGTTGGTGACCGGTTAGGTGCAATAAAGGTTAACGGGGTGCAAAGGTTGGATTATTAGATAATAATCCAAAGGTTGGATTATAATGGAAAATCGTCAAAAGGTTAGATTATTTAAAGTAATTTTTCCTTTTTAATAAAGCTTTCTCTAACCTTTTCATTAGTTTTGCCCACAAAACTTTTTTGGCTCCCTTTTATATGATATTTTCAAATGTACTTATTTTATATATCTGCCCTTATTTTTTCTCTTTTGACTTTACTTATTTTTCTTTTCCCTTATGTCATTTTTCTTTAATATATATATATATATATATATATTTTTGTTTTTTTTTGTTTTTTCTTTCTTGTTTTTCTTTCATTAATTTACGTTCTCCCTCTTCCTTGTTTATTTTGCTTGTTTGATTGGTCACAATGACGATCTCCTATGACGATTCATGTTAGCCGACTCCAAATCATTTTGGGACTAAGGTTTTGTTGTTGTATCTGTTCATTCAGTTACAGTGTAGTTTTGGGCCATATCAGTTACCAACTCACCAGCATTTATGCTGCCAAAGAATGGCTTTCCCCAGGAGGTTTTTAGAAAATGTTCGGAGATTTTAGGCAATGTGATGGAAAAACATCCTCCTTCCATAGCTAAATGATAGGCCACATTTGATTGAAGGTCATTTTAAGGCTTTGCGGTTGAAATACCATGATTATCCTTCTCCGTGATAAGTTTGTACACCCTCACCATGCCACTAGGTAGTCTCTTTTCCTTCAAGTTATCATCATAAAGGTGATATGGACATGTTGTAGTTTCAGCAAAAAATTAGAAAGAAATGTGGCTACCTCCCTCTGTTTCATTAAAATAGTTATACAATTGCACTTTCCTATGTTATTATTATTCTTTTCTCAACATTCCACTACTTATAATCATTTTATTGGTTTCTGTGAAAACTTAACTGTAACTATTTTTGTGTAATGGAGTGTTTTTTAGGGATGCAGAGATAAATATATGATACAGATGCTATCTAATTTTCTCTCTTGTTCAATGTCAATTTGTGATCAGCTGTAAAGAGCTCTTGTTTAGCAAAAGTGCCTTGAACTAAAAGGTACATAGAGAAATAGTTATCTGTAGCTCCCTACTCTCCACTTTGTTAGACTATCCAATAGTTTTAGGATCATCTTCAGTGTTATAAGACATATTTATCGTGCTATATTCATGGATGAGAAAATGCATTGCATCTACACTTGGTCAATATAATTCTCTTTCATTTTCTTTTACCGAATGCCTAAAAAATATTGCAGAAATGAATATTATCCACACAACTGATTTTCATGTATCAATCTATGCTAAGTGACCTCCTTTGAAATGCTAGAATGTTGATGGTCTCCATATACGGTCCGGGCTACCACGAGAAAAACTTGCAGAGTTGCATGGGGACTCCTTTCTGGAAATTTGCCCATCTTGTGGAGCTGAGTAAGGCTTGATGCTTAGTCATATTTTTTTGAGGTTCCTTTTTCTGTATTTTCTTTTCCTCTTCATCAGTTGTGGATGTCAGTTGGCAGTTGAGAAGGCTACTTGGCCTCTTTTTCTTGTGTTAATTGCCTCTTTAGCTGATGTTATTTCTCTGTTTCTGATCTTTTCAAATGAATGTAAACTGGAAGATATGTACGAGATTTTGAGGTTGAAACGATTGGATTGAAGGAAACATCACGACGTTGTTCTGATGCAGCTTGTGGTGCAAGATTAAGGGATACTGTTCTTGACTGGGAGGTATGCCTTCTCCCGATTCGTAATTTGTTTTTATAGGTTTCAGCTGTAAAACCCAGAACATCAATTTTAATGATTATTCATATAGTTATATGTTTAATATCTTGCTGAGAAATTGCAATTATAACCTATGCTACTCAGACTCGGGTACTCATGTCGGACGCGGGAGTAACACAGATTATAACAGTTAGTAGAAGAGGTTGGTAGGGCAGTTTTATGGACAATGACCAAAAAAGAGAGCCATGAGCACAAGTGGAGGGTTCACTGCATACACATATTTTTGTATTTATTTCATTTGAAGACAGCAAAAAGGTTTTAACTTATCAGTAGTGATCACTCTTCTTTTCAGGATGCATTGCCTCAAAAGGAGATGGATGCCGCTGAAAAGCACTGTAGAATGGCTGATCTTGTATTGTGTTTAGGGACAAGGTAATCGCATGTTCTCTTGTCAATTTCTGATCCTCCACTGGATTTGTTGATTTTGTAGTAAGTTTCATACACTTAAGTAGTGTCAACAACGTAAGGTGTCTAAAATCCAAGCTAGAGTGAGTTACTGAACTTCTGTGAACTAGTCTGAGATACTGAGATGTGTTAACTACATTTGTGCCTCCTCTCTCACACTCTCCTCTTTGTGGGAGTTGGTGAATGAATTCAGGCTAATGGAAAGAAATTTCTTTCACGGTTATGAGTTTCTTTCTTAAGCCTTATAGTTCTGGCAGATAAAGAGATGTGTCAATGCAACTTCAACTTTCCTTGTGCTGCTAAGTTGTTAAGATGTAGTAGTCAAGTAGCATAAGAAAAATGCAAACTTATGCAGTGGTAATTTGTTGCTAAAATGGCTTTTATACCAAAGGATTTTAACTACATTTTTTTGGAAGATAAATGTTGAAACCGCTTTTATAGAAATGATACTCTGATGGCTTCTTGGGTGATCGACTTTCTGTCTATTCGATTACTATTTGCCTGTTTGTACTCTTTTGTTAGTAACTCAGTATGCTTGACCATCGTTGTCACTTCTTGATGCAGTTTGCAGATTACCCCTGCTTGCAACCTGCCTCTCAAATGTCTTCGTGGCGGAGGGAAGATTGTCATTGTGAATCTTCAGGTACATTATTATTGCTGTTTGTGCTTATCTGATCACAATGCATCCTGCCCTAGAAAGATAAAAGTGAAAAGTGATGAGTTCGTGATTTCTTTCTCTCCAAGAGTTAATGAACTCCTTCTAATGCTTGTTAAATTGCAAGGAACAGTTTATTAGTATGCCAAAGTCCTGGTGATTAGGGGATATGCTTACGATGGCCCTAAAAAGTTGAATCATCGTACCATATTCAGTTAGTGAAACATGAAGTGATCGAACTTCATTGTAATTGAGATTTTACTGTTAACCTTGTAAGTATCTCCACTGCCACTGATGAAAGAATACCACTTTTAACTTTTTAAGACTGGAACACAATTCAAACTCTGCAATATTTTTATACACCCAAGTGTTCCAGTCTTAAAAAGTTGAATCATCGTACGATATCCAGTTAGTGAAACCCGGAAGTATCATGAAGGTTCAGATCCTTGTTTGGTGGGGGTGGGGTTGTGTTGGGATGTTGTGTTGAGCAGCGGTGGATGACTGCATGTTCATGAATAACAGAATAAGTGCATCTGCTTGGTTAGGAATAGTGCATTAGTACAAAGATGATGTTTGTTGCGTCTACTCACTGGCATTACTAAGTTTACCCTTCGCCTTGTGATTTTAGATGTATACGTATGCTAATTTCAGTATTTACAATTGTAATATGTTCCAGTCCTGAATGTTGGAGAACATGACATTCATAGAGAAAAACCCTCATGCCATTAGAGAGAAGATAAGAAGAGATGGGGAAAAAAGAAAGATTCTTATTGGGGTATATGTGTCACAGCTGATAAGATTTATCTTACTCGGAGAAGTGAGGTTGAATTGATGAGTTAATTTCTAATAAGATTCAGAACAGGCCATTCATAACAACCACAAATTTACTGTTTGGGGATTGAGCATAGTACGAAGGCCAAAAAGATTTGGCTTCCACAAAGACTGCCGTTTACACTTCTGCATATTACATATGCCCTCAGAACAACAAAAAAACATTCAGTCCGTTGTATACACTTTGCCACAAATTTGATGAGATGGTTGACTTTAGCCTTTAATTTCACATGTTGGATGATCCATTGATCTATGCATGAAATCTAGTAAAGATAGTTAGAAGTAAGAAGTTTCATTTTCCTTCCAAGGATGGTAAGGTATTCATTGTTGAAGTTGGGACCCTAAGGCCTAGTCACTATCAGTATCCGCTATCTTTCAACATGAAACTCTTTGCAGCAATGCTAGTTAAGCAGTTATACAATTTCTATTAATTTGCAGAAAACTCCAAAGGATAAGAAAGCAAGCCTCGTGATCCGTGGGCTTGTAGACAAGGTATGTGCTTTGTTTGTGTTGCTTTTGGTTTTGCTCCTAGTAGCTTTTGTTCCAGCAAACTCATTATCTGAAAGAATTTACTGCTGTGAAATTCAGGTGATTGCTGGTGTCATGGAAAGTCTTATTCTACACATAAATCCATTTGTTAGGATAGACCTTTTCCAGATTTTTCTTAGTCAAGCTGCGAGTTCAGGTATCATTGAAATGAATTTATTTTCCTGAGATAGGACAAATGTGGATATTTTGAAGTCTGATTGTTTTACTTTGGATGAGTTGTGTTTTTCTTGTTTCATTTGATACTGCACTATGAGTTAAGGACATATATTGGTACAATTATTCAATATTATCATCTACAGAAGTCTTTGGTTTAAGAATGAAATAAAACTTCGTTAAAATTATATTGGAAACTTTCTCATTTTGAAAGTAAGATTATCGAGTGACGTTTTCATCAGAAACTCCTCTGACCCAACCTTGATGCTTAAAATGAGGTATCAAATAACTCTTTACTATTCATTTCCCCCAGTAGAAGTACTGATGTGTTTCTTAAAGTCCATCTCATGTAAAGATGTACTTTATAGTTTCAGAGGAAGTGTCAACTTTTCTACTTGCTTTTGAAATGCCTTTGGTAGCTTCTTTGTTTGATAGATGTTTAAAACCAGTAATTAACATAATTAGTAGGACTTGGTTGCTTGCAAATTCATTTATTTTCACACTGATGATGATCTTCAATGTGTAATATTTTCCTTTGGTGGCTATTTCCCACACTTTTGAGCGACAATGTTGTGAGACTCTTGATTGTTTATTCTTATTGCTTATGTGTTTGTAGATAAAAGATACATGAACTGGAACCTTAAGGTTGAAAGCGTGCATGGACACAGAGCTCCGTTGCCATTCGTTAAAAGTGTTGAGGTGACTATCTTCAAATCTCATGCTGCTGAAGTCCCTTCTATAATTGTTCAAAAGTCTTACTTTTAGTCAACTGTTGAAGCTTTCCTAGGTAGCTAGGAATATGCATATTATTTTTTCCTTTATCTGTTAAAAGATGTGGTGGGTGCCGTCCAAGATAATTGTTGTAGATTAATGTTAACTGCTTTTACTGAAACTGTTGCAAATGACTTGGAGATTAATTTAAGCAGTTTACATGTTTAGTTGCAAACATGTTCTTTCTAGTACTTCTTGTGGACCCAATCCTCATCTCATTATTTCTGCTTTTGTGAAAGACACCCAAAATGTAGCCCTTGGTGTTTAATCACAAAGTTTGCACAAAAGATAGATTATTAAAATTGTGTAGTAAAAAGAAGTGACATCTTGAAGTAGAATGTTGATGTTAAACACAGCTCCAGTATCAACAACAAAGAGTGATTCGATGATACCAGTGCTGCTGCGGAGAATGAAATAGATTAATAAAAATTGATAGCTATGGAGAAACTCCCATGCCAATGTCTATGGTATTGGAATTCCATCCCCAAACATGTGTTTTCCTTCATAAATCTCCAGATGGTACTGAAAATTTATGAAGAATAGGAGACATTGGAGGTGGACTAGCATTACAATTGACATTAGAATGATAACTTTTGTCAAAAATTACATCAATTTTTGCATACCAAAGTAATTGTTTTCCTGATTTTCTTGTTTCGGGAAGTTGATAATGAGATCAATTGGCCAGTGCCATGTGTTGCCTTTATGGCATTCTAAGCTCAACATCAGGCTCTATAATTTTACTGGTGGACTAACAGGTTTGGCTTTTGCATCGTAGGTCACCTTCGTAGACAGACAAGATCTGAAAGCTGCTGTGTTAGACAAGCAGCCATTTGTGCTTAAAAGGTATTGGAGTACTTGTCAGTGTATTATGAGTCATACTGTTCTTTAGACTGAGAATTTTCATCATTCGCTAATTATCTTGCATAACCCCCAAAAATAGAAACTAATTATGTGAAAGTTGATAATGTGTCAGAGAAGAAGAAAGTTATTATTTATTTGTGCTGTATATTCAGCGATCTCCGCTTTGTAATTTGTATGTGCTAAGTTGTAGTATTCCAGTATCTGCTAATATGCTATGTAAACTTGCCCATCCTTTTGTTGGAAATATTTGTCAGTGTTTCAAATAAGTCTATGGCATTGTTGGACTAAGTCACCAAAGCTGGTTGTTTATCAGAGTGATATCGGCTGTAGTCATAAACAGTAGTTCAGTATCTTTTTTCTTGCTCAATAAGTTGTGTTGAAATTAATGATTAGGAGACCTTTCTGCATCTGCAGGGAAACATGATATAATCTTAATTATTGAACTCTTCCTTTTCCGATGGAGCCAAAGATTCATTTGTTCTTTTGGTTGTGGGATGTAATGGACTAAATCAAAATGGCTCTTAAAACCTCTTCACTTCCTTTCCATGAAGTAGAAGATGGTCGTCCCGTTGTCGTCCCGTTATCGCTTTTGGGTCAATTGGAAACAACCTCTCTGCAATTGCAGGGGTAAGGTTGCGTACGTCCGACCCCCCTTACCTCGCTTCTTGCGGGAGCCTCTTTGAGGCAATGGGGTAATGATAATGATATTGAACTCTTCCTTTTGTTATTTTATGGTCTGAACAGGAGGTTTGTGAGGATGGTGGAACCGTTTGAGGTGGTATTGAAAATCAACTTCATTGATAACTGCAGATGTCGCTATGCACAGATTAAAATCCCCGTCAATTTCAAAGTAAGTTGTGTTTTTTTTTATCTTTCTGAGTTTTCATTCGGATTTTAGCTCGATGACTATAGTGCACTTAGGTCTAGTTTTACTTGAATTGACTTTGTTCTTTTTGCATGATCAACTATGTTTTCTATTGATGTGTGAGATGGGATAAATGCAGATTTCAAGGAAATGTCCTGAATATGACAAGGAAGCCATATTTCAAAACTTAAGAGAGGCAGCGATGCAAGATTCTCTCTGTGGGCAGTACGAGGTTATAGAGAGAAAGGCGAAGTTATCCCCGAAAAACGACACAACAGTATACGCCATCGTGACCAACATCGCTACCTACGATAAAGTTGAAGATGTGAAAATAAAGAGCGAAAGGTTGATGATGATGAGTAGCACAAGTTCAGAAACTGATAACAAGCCACTCAGATTTCTTCTGAAAAGGAAAAGTAGGCTCACAGGTAACATCCCTGAAACTACTAACAAGCAACTAAAACTTGTTCAACCTAAAAGTAAGCTGTAATCTTCTTCTTTATTGTTAAAGAGTGTATTTTCTGTGCATAAGATAAAGATCCCACTTTTGTTTTTCCATATTTTGGGGGGCATAAAAAGCATATATAGATTGATTTAGTATACACAAATTAGTGTTACATATATATCGGCGCCAAGGCTGACTGAATTTTGTTAGATGTAACTCTCAGTCTTACCGATATTAATTCGGATAGGTGTAAATTGGTGTAACTCCTTACTACTTACTGCTACTGCTTTCAACAACTTAAGATTATTTATCTCTATGTAAGTTTCTTCATTTTTAGGCATTTTTGCGAATAATGACAGTAAATTACTTGGGTTTGGTTCTGTTATGTTCGACTTCAGACAAAATAACTTCAGAAAATATAAGCTCATACAAAATAAGTCGAATAGACCGGAGCCTTAGTTTCTCCGTATTCATTTTGAATTGAAAGCCTCATTTTTTTTTTTCAACTGGGCAACGAAATATACTTTTTACTCCCTCTGTCTTAATTTAATCGTTACACTTTTATTTGTGTCCGTCCTAATTTAATTGTCACACTTCTTTTTATGAAATGTCGTACTTTTCCAAAAAAAAATGCGACCCAAACTTGGCCCACGACTTCGTGCTCGTGTCAGGCCGGACTTTTTTCATATCCGCGTCGGGCTGGATTTTTTTCTTACTGGGTTGGGTCGGGCCTTGGGATGTATATTTTTTTGGTTTGTATTACGCAACCTTCTGTTTTTTTGGGGTCATATGCATGACTTTTTCCTAAAGGGGTCAGCAGTTAGCACATATATAGTAGTATAGTACGACGTCCCTGATTTTTCCACAAAATTAAGTGAAGTAAGAAAAAAATGGTATACTCCAAGAAGGTACTAGTACTTGTCAATAATATATTTAAGCAAAGAAAAGTCATAATATATGGAGTATATAAATACGTTTTTTTTTTTTTTTGGTGTAAATGAGCCACAACTCACAAGGGTGGGGATGAGAATCGATCTCAGGATCACCTGGAACCGGGATGAAAGCTCTAACCAACTGAGCTATCCATCACTCTCAGGAGTATATAAATA
Organism: Spinacia oleracea; assembly: GCF_020520425.1. Classification (NCBI taxonomy): domain Eukaryota; kingdom Viridiplantae; phylum Streptophyta; class Magnoliopsida; order Caryophyllales; family Amaranthaceae; genus Spinacia; species Spinacia oleracea. Next base: position 188,122,651 of record NC_079490.1, read on the forward strand.
CGTAACACATACAAGTAAGATTATCATATTTCATTAAATATATATATCTTCATTGTTTAGTATGTATCCTACAAAAAACTAAAAACTTCTTTTATATATAATTTCCTAGTAAAAAATAATAATAATAATGGCAAAAATACCATTAATATGTCTTGAAAATATCAATGAATATGTCTTAAACCAAGGACATGGTGTTAAGGGTCTAGCTGATATGGGCGTTAAGTGTTTGCCTAAACAATATATCCATCCACAAGAAGAGAGGTTTTTTACTAGCAACAACGATGGTACTGGTGAAGATGGTTCCATCCCCATTATCGACATGTCGAATTTAGGTGACCATACAATGGAAACCCTAATTTGTAATGCTGCAGAAAAATGGGGATTTTTCCAAATTATTAACCATGGGGTGCCTCTTAAAGTGTTAGAGGATGTTAAGGTTGCGACGTATCGGTTTTTCGAGTTGTCTGCCGAGGAGAAGAGCAAGTATTTGAAGGAGAATTCTCCTACAAGTTGTGTGAGATATGGCACTAGCTTTGTTCCTCAAGTTGAGAGGGCTTTGGAGTGGAAGGATTACCTTAGCCTCCTTTTTGTTTCTGAGGAGGAAGCCCTTGCTCTTTGGCCTCTTGCATGCAGGTATGTACGTATCTCTTCATTCTACCACTTTTCCTGAAAAATCTTTACACTTAGAGCATGTTCAGCCCTGTCTTATCTTAAGACTTACTTCAGATGCCACATCAGCTTTCTACTAACTTTTAATAATTTTTTATGTGCTAAGACTTGCTAAAACTCAACTAAATTTTTCTCTTCACCCCTAAGACTCAATTAAGATTTCTCAATACATGTACATGACATCACCCACTTTTAGGATGACATCACCAATGTGAGTGTCCAAGTCTTAAATTGAGTCTTGAAAAACCAAGACTCCACTTAAGACTTTGTTAAGACAAAAGAAGATAAATGGGTGAAATTATGGAAATTTTGTCTTAAGATAATATTGATGATGTCATTCCAAGTCTTAAGACTTATGGCTGATCTTGCTCTTAGAGCAACATCAGCGCTAAGTCTTAAGACATGAATTTAATTTGCTGACATGTCATACGACTCAGCTAGTCTTAAGATTAGATATATCAAATTGTATCATTGAAGTGGGTTAGTCTTAACAAAGTCTTAAATCGAATCTTGAAAAACTAAGACTCAACTTAAGACTCAATGTGTGAGTTAAATAAAATAAAAAATGTTATATTATTTGAGATGTTCTAAATGAGTTTGAGGGGTGAAGAGCTAAATTTAGATGAGTCTGAGAAAGTCTTAACAATATTTAAATATTAGTGGAAAGATGACATGGCATATGAGAAAAGTTTTAACATAAGACTCCCTTGATGTTGCTCTTACTGTTTACACGATAATTAATGAACTTTGTTAAATATGAATGACGGGGGTAACAAGTGAGAAATTAATGAGTCAACTTTGTTGAGTATATGAATGGCGGGGTGACAAGTGAGATAATTAGTGAACTTTGTTGAGTATCAATGGCGGGGGTAATAAATCAGAAAATGAGTAACTACAAATATAAGGAATAATTGTCCAACAATGTAAGTGGGTGAAATTTGTACTAAAGTATTGGGAATAGACAATAATAAAATATTAAACTACCTCCGTTTTAAAAACATTTTTACGCTTTTTGTTTTTTTCCGTTTCATAATGTTCTTAACACTTTGCTTTATTCTATTTTCAGACATGAAAATTTATTACCTTATCTTTCTTACACCATAATATTTACCATTTTTTACTAACTTTTTTTTGCTTTATTCATTTTTTTTCTTACACCCACCCACCCACCTTTTTACACATTTCTCTTATTTTATCCATATTTTATTATATTCAACCAACTTTCCTACTTTTTCTTAATATTTGTGCAAATAGTAACGGTAAAGATATTTCTGATCGAAACGGAGGTAATACGTTATATAGTGTGGTAGGACAAAAATGGATATAAATATAAAATTTATATGTCAAAAATAAAATAAAGTAGAGCGTATATTTTTTCCAGTAAATCAAAAAGCGTAAAGATCTGTTATAAACATTAACCATGTACGGTCATTATTTTAAAGATAATTAAAAGTATTTTTAATGATTATATTATGACTATTTGCTAAATATACATATAGGGCTGAAGCATTGGAATATATGAAAAGCTCTGAAAATGTCATAAGGAATCTAGTTAAGATCCTAATGAAGGGATTAAACATCCATGATATTGATATTGATATTGATATTGATGAGAAAAAAGAATCCCTAATAATGGGTGCGAAAAGAATCAATCTAAACTATTATCCAAAATGCCCTAATCCAGAGTTAACAGTTGGAGTAGGGCGACATTCGGATGTATCAACCCTAACCGTACTTCTCCAAGACGACGTGGGCGGGCTATATGTTCGAGGGTCCGGGGCCGAAGCCGAGAGTTGGATTCATGTAGCTCCTATGAAAGGAGCACTTGTAATCAATATAGGAGATGCACTTGAAATACTTAGCAATGGTAAGTATAAGAGTGTGGAACATCGTGTGACTGCGAATGGACGTAACAATAGAGTTTCGATACCAATATTTGTGAATCCAAACCCAAATCTTATAATTGCTCCACTCCAAGAGTTGATAGATAGAGGAGAGATGCCCAAATATAGAGAGCTTCTTTACTTGGATTATGTCAACTACTTCTTTCAAAAGCCTCATGATGGTAAAGCCACCATCGAATTTGCTAAGCTTTTCAATTAATTATAACTAGTTTAATTAATTACACACTAAAATAATTGATCCATCGATTGTGTGTTTTTCATTGTAATAATTGATCGATTATTATGTGTTTTCATTGTAATAATTAATCGATTGTGTGTTTTTCATTGTAATAATTAATCGATTATTGTGTGTTTTTTTTCCCTTTTTTTGTGACATATTTTTTTGTGTGTTTTCATTGTAATAATTGATCAATTGTGTGTTTTTCATTGTAATAATTGATTGATTGTGTGTTTTTCATTGCAAGAAAAATAATTGAGTATAAAGATACTTTTGGGAGTATGGCGTATCAGGGTGCGCCTAGAATTTTTAATATTCATCAATTTCATTTTCAAGTTCACCATCCCACTACAAGAATTTGTATCTTTAACGACAACCTAATTACGACGGGTAAAAAATTCCGTCGCAAAAGCCTTTTGCGACGGGACTAACAACCAAACAATGACGGGAATAACCGTCGCAAATGTCTTTTACGACGGGTTTACGACGAATTTACGGCGGGATTTCTATTAACGACGGCCCCCTTTTATGACGGGTTCGCGACAGGAAATCTCGTTCTTAATCAACGATTATTGACCTTTCGCGACGGGATTTCCCGTCGTTAATAGTACAATTTGTTGTAGTGTCCGTTCTAGACAACGAAAGTAATATATCTGTCTTTAGATGCTTGCCTAGTTAATAGGTTTCCTTGTAATAGTATTTCTTTCTTCTTAATTATCTTGGTCTAATACTCTCTTCGTTCCTAAATAATTATCATACACTTTTAGAAACAAACTAGTTATTGTCCCGAGGATGCCCCGATCGAGATGATTATATTATCGTTAGGAACATCCATGTGTGTACGTGATCGATTGCAAAACTGGTAATACATAGTTGTACGTTACAGTGATAGATTAGTTGATTCTAGTCTTAGTTCTATTAATTTACAACCGAGAAGATGAGACAAGAGACATGGACAAATATAATACTTTGTAATACTCCCTCAACGCGTCCCAATTTATTCTTTACGCTTTCCGTTTCTAGTGTCTCATTTTAATCTTTACACCTAAGAAAAAAACCTTTTATATTGTACCATAAAAGTCCATAATGTTCTGTCATAAACCGTGTCAAATGATTATTTCAACCAATCAAGTTTATTAGGTCATTTTAATCATTATATCTCTCACACTTTCCCATTGGAACATTAAATCTCTCTCATTTTTCCAATGTCAATTTTTTTATAAAAGTGAAAAAATTATTAATAAACGTAATTTTCATTGTTTGAGTTAAACAAAAAGAGAATCTTATCCACATTAATCTATACTAATATATTAAAAGGAGTTTTGAAAAATGTATACGTGTCACGTAGACCTCTCCTTATTACGCCACGTCACCACTAATTAGTATCATGACATGTCATTACAACCAAAAAACATCTAATAAAGATCGAACACAAGACCTCTTTGTTAAAAGTTACACTTCTTACCATCTTAACCAACTACAACTTATGTAATATCTTTCTATATAAGCAAATGTATTCTTTTTACAATAAACAACACATTGAATAAAAGTGAATGCAAAAAAGGGAATGATTATTTAATTTATAAATGTACAGTTATTACTTTGAAGAAAAGGATCCGACTTTGTTTAGATTTTTGGATGTGGGGTTTTAGATCTGGGAGGTTGTCGATCGGCCACTATTCTTATGTCACCACCGTAATTTGATGATGACACCATCTCTACGTGTACATAATTTAAAAAAAAACCCGAATAAAAGTCAAAACCCGGGGCAATGCCCGGGCTACACACTAGTTGTTTGTTAAATTGCCATGATACCTAACGTAAAAAATAAAAATAGACGGAGGGAGTATATTTCAGTGATTTACAAAAATTATCATGATTTAGTAAAGTACGTAACTAGAGGGAGTCCCATCTATATTTTTGTTTATCTTTTTAAAATTATTAGATATTATTAATTTTTAATTTACGTTTATCATGAAATGTACGGGATATAAATTCGATGCAGGGTTACTAATGGTAAAATAAATTTGATAAAGATAAAATTTGATTCAATAAAAATATCATCCGTCGAATTAAACCTTTAAGCCAAAAATATCCATTGTTTGGAGTATATACTAACCCGTGCATCGCACGGGCTTCATATCTAGTATAAATCACAAAAGAAAGATAAATGAGTTTATATGAATAGTGTCAAAAATCATATTGTATCATCTAATGAGAAACAGATGAAGTATTTTAAAGGAGGAATCTAAAGGCGTGGCTTTACCACGTCTAGTCCCTCCATAGGCTTTTATCATTGTTGTATGTGTTTTTTTATTTTGCTTGCTTTTGTTTATTTAGAGCCTCTCCTCATTTGAATTTTTTTTTAAAAAAAAAAAAACATTACCCAAAATGTTAATGAATCCAATGTTAAGATTTAATTACGAAGTTCACATTGCTTTAGTCTGCATACAGAAATAAATCATGGCATTAGAAGAAAAAAAACTCAGACTTTCAAACTTTGATTTTATTAGCTTATAAGACATGATTTGGTGTTTAAAATTACTTATTTTATAATATATTTAAACGGGAAAAAAAAAATGCCGACCCTGTTTAATTATAAACACACACTCTCTATAAATACCTCTTCTTGCAATCCCATCAATCCATTATTCATACAAATTTTCACACCCAAAAAAACCAAAAATTGAAAGAAATGGAGGGTCAAAGTTCAATTAACAAGAGCAACCTCAAAATGTTCAACTTTTCAAAAGCATCAAAATCAACGGGTAACAAAATTAAAATTCTATTTTGTTTCATTTGATCAAAATTCATTTTAGTTTCTTATGCTTTTATTATTTGTGTTTTCTTGTTGCAAGCACTAATCGAAGTTTAATCTGCTACTCCCTCCGTCCCAAAATTATCTTCCTGCTTTCTTAAACGAGCGTCCCAAAATTATAGTCCTGTTTCTAATTTTGGCTACTAAGGTCCCCACTTTCTCATGTACTATATTAATTAAAATTGAATTGAAAACCCAATCAATGTACTATATTCCACTTTTTCCATGTACTATATTCTCTTTCACATGTACTTTATTCCACTTTAACATACAACTCAATCATCATTTGTACTTTATTCCACTTTTTCATGTACTATATTCCACTTTTCTTAAAATCCGTGTTTTTGGTCAAACAGAAAGATAATTATGGGACGGAGGGAGTACTTATAAATTTTTACATTTAAAAAATTATGATACATACCGTGTTGTAGCATAACAAGCAGAAGTGCACAACCACACATTTACCCTATACGTGTGTGTCAGTGTCTAGTGTACGTGGTAGTAGAAAGTTAGTGATGTGATATTGAAATGTTTGGAACTTTTTTACTTTCAAGTTTATTAAATCAAGATTAAAATTATCTTATTATTTCAAATGAAATAATCAAATCTAATACTTGTATATAAACGGAAGTTTTTGGAGAGCATTCGGAGCGACACGTAGGATTCCCACGTCATCAAATATATAACTAAATTATTTTGGATTTATTAAAATAAAATAGATAAATAAATACTCGGTAAAAGATAAATTTAAATAAAAACTCGGTAAAAGATAATAAGAGATAAATTTTGATAAGAGTCAAAATAGATAAATAAAAACTCATTAAAAGATAATAAGAGATAAATTCTATTTGGAGTCAAATGTCATACTCTATATCATGATAACTAATATGCACGATTTTACCCAAAAAAAATAAGTAACAAATTATTATGAATTCATAGATTGTTTACATAAATTTCTAAATCGTTGTTTTTACTTATTAGCACTACAAAAATTTGTATCTTTTACGACAACCTAATAACGACAGGTAAAAATCCCGTCGTAAAAAGGCTTTTGCGACGGGGATAACAACCCAACAAAGACGGGAACAACCGTCACAAATGTCTTTTACGACGGGTTAACGACGGAATTTTACATTAACGACGGAATTTTACATTAACGACGGACCCATTTTATGACGGGTTCGCGACGGGAAATCCCGTCGTTAATCAACAATTATTGACCTTTAGCGACGGGATTTCCCGTCGTTAATAGTACAATTTCTTGTAGTGTAGGGAGGTGTTATTTTACTTGATGTTTCAGCATGTGTTTGTCCAGAATTGTGATGAAGTTCTAAAAACTGAATGCACATTACTTTTTTGATTAAATGTTTATGAGAAATATTATGATTGACTGATTTGATTAAATGTTTATGAGAAATATTATGATTGACTGATTTGATTAAATCTTGTACTAGCTAGACAATTTTCTTTTGTGATTCAAATACACGATGTGAAAGCTGTATAAAACAAAGGCAAATTTGTGCGTGATGTTTCGATTTCTTTCAATAGAGATTGAAAGAATGATATATTGGAATGCTAAAGAGAAGTCTGCCATTTGTTCACTAAACCATTTTACATCAACCAATAATTTCAGAGAGATCAAGAAATTCCATGGCCAACTACTTCGAAAGGGATTTCTTTTTAGTTCCCTTAATGTTCTTACTAAACTTATGTATTCATGTATAATTGTAGCGTAAAAAAATCAAATAAAGTGGTATAAATTGAACGTAAATAATCATCTAAATTCTAAATCACCAATCATACATATCTTACACAAAAATAGCCGAAATTGAAATCATATCAAGAGAATTAAGGCACATGTGATTTATAAGGCCTATTTTGTCAATTTATTTATATTAAATTTTTTTGCCAATTGCTAACTACGTCTTTAGCGACTTGGTTAATTACTACTTTTTTAATTAATACCTAGATGTTTAGTTATTGTTGTCAATTACTACCTTAGCCCATATTCCAACTAATTGATCATATCATAATCAACCATTAATCATACTTTAATTATTTTAATTAATTAAAATTATTTTAAAACTACTTTTTTTTTTTATAAAAGTCCAAAAATAAGCAAAATAAATTACCCAAAAGAATCAAAAAATAACCCAAAAGAATCAAACTAAGTTGTGGCATAATGATTAGAATATAATACATACAAACAAGGAGTGAAGAGTTGGAAACCTAAGTATCTGGTTATGTTTCCTTTGCTCTTATATGACTAATTTGTAACTAATTAAGTAACAACATACAGTAAATTTGCACGACTAACAAATTATATGATATTGTCTGGTATATTTGAATTTTGAAGCATGGTCAAGCAATACTGGAATGGACGTAGAAGCTGTTGGAAATGAGTCTCCTGTTTGTAGGAGAAGAGTCGGTCGCCCCCCAGTCCACCCATCATCTCCAATTGAATATCGCGAACAAGATCGTTATATGCCCATCGCCAATGTTGTCCGTCTGATGCGACAAAGTCTCCCCTCTCACGCTAGGATATCCGATGAAGCTAAAGAAACAATCCAAGAATGTGTTACAGAGTTTATTAGCTTCATATCTGATGAGGCCAATGATATGTGTAAAGCTGACAAACGTAAAGTCATCACGGCTGGTGACTTGGTGTCAGCCATGTCTAGGTTAGGGTTTAGAAATTATGCTCATTCACTTTCAGTCTACCTTAAGAGGTATCGCCAGTTGGAGGGAAAATATCACTCCCGCTCCCAGACCCCACTATATGCAACCGATGCATATAGTGGGGGTGGGGTAGTAAGTGGAGGTTTTAGTAATGATAATAAGGATGGTGTTCAAGAGGTAGTGTCTTTTCATCCTTTTGTTGAGTTCAAGTGATCGATCATCATGCAACAATACCATCAATCAATAAAATGCACCCCAAATCACTATTATTTTGGGTATTTAAGTCTTCTAAATTTATTATGTTTCAATCTTACATATTTACAATTTATTCTCGAAAAACATTTACTATCTTTGTTCTTATATGTTCTTTACAGTTACTATTTTCACGTGAATTAAGGTAAGAGTGAGCAAGTGGGGTATTTATTTGCAAGTGGGTGAAAGTGACATCGTATTTAAGGATCTATTTCCTTCAATATTGCTTAAAGAACGTCAAATTTCCAAATGTGCCACTTTCTAACTTAATTCCCACCATACTGTCCACGTCAGCATTAAAATCGGTCAATTTTTTTTAACAAAGCGGCGCTAAACCGCTATCTCAGGTAGCGGTTGACATAAATAAACCGTTATCTCAGATAGCGGTTTAGATCGATATTCCCTAAATCAAAACTTACCGTGAGCTTCCAAAACAAAAACTTACAATACCCCCGTTATGTTTTAAAGCAAACCACCATCCGAGATAGCGGTTTTGTTTAAAAGCAAACCGCTAGCTCAGATAGCAGTTTATAACATTGAACTACCATCTGAGATGGCGGTTTGCTTTAAAACAAAACCGCTATCACATAAATGTTTTAATATTCTATCAAAATTTATGTCAAATGATTATTTTAATAAATTAAATTCATTAGGTCATTTAATCTCTCAAACTTTTCTATTGTGACATTAAATTTTTCTCATTTCCTCAATATTTGAATTTTGATAAGAGTGAAAACATGATAAATAAACGTAATTTTTCTTGTTTAAATAAAAAATAGAGGAATCTCCATCCACATTAATAAGTCGTTAATAATCGTGTAAAAGACCAAACGTAAATGACGAAAAGAAAAAGATAAGGAGGGAGTAATTTTTTCTTTTTGATAATCATGACATTTTATATATTTAACCTGGATCTCTCTTTTCACCATTTTTGGATAACGGTAATAAACACTTCTTGAACAAACTTTCACCATTTTTTTGAATTTCCAACAAAATTTGAAATTTCTCAGCGCTTCATCACTCCAACTATTTCTCTCTCCTCCACAACCAACGAACTGAGCCCTAGACCTTCGAGATTCTTCATCTAAAATTCATGGAGTTTCAGTGAATAAACCCTAAAATGGCGACGAAGGAGGAGAAGCTCTTTGTGCAGATCTTCGATCGAAAGAGGGAGATAATCGACAAATTGAAGCACCTTAGGCAACTTCGCACACAGCACCTTCTTTCCAAGGTCCTAATTGAAGACATTTCTCCTCCTCCTTGGCTCCTCAATTCCAATTCTCAAACTTCAACCTCGGATCTCACTGGTATTTCTCTCTTTCCTCGAGTTTCGCAGAATTTGTATAGTTTTGAGGTTTTTTATGCTCAAAATTTGAGGGTTTATGGTGTGCGGGAGGTGTAGGTTTGTCGATTAGGGTAAATATTTGTTCAATTTTTCTAGTGAAATTGGGATTAATATAGGAGTTTGTTTGCTTTGATGTTATATTTTGTTGCTAATTGATTTAGGTTTAATGGGTATTCAATTGGAATCGCATTGTCGCCATTTCTTCATTTTTTGAATTGCCCTGTCTGTTTGAGAGGAATTATGAAATGTAGTTAGTTCTATGAGTTGTTAGCTAGGAATTTGTAGTCAATTTGACCTTTAAAGAAAGAAACAGAAGAAAAAAGTGTTAATTTGCTAATTCACTTAAATTGTTTTCAGCGTTAAATAGGGAAGAGCTGATTTCAGGACTATTGCTTCCAAGACCTGGACCTTTTGCCTCTTATCCTAGTGGTCCTTGCCTTTTATATGATAAGCCGGTTCTAAGCGCGGCTAATAGTGGCATACCAGATGAAACTTGTGCTGGAAACTGTGCCTCTAGCAATGGTTTTGATGAAGACGGGCCTGGTGTTGCTCCTGTGAGTCGGTTTGATGACACTGAAGATACGGCTGGTATTATTCCTTCGTGTCAGGTTGATGGCACTGAAGACGCAGCTGACATTGCTCCTTTGCCTCATGTTGATGACAGTGTGGACACATTTAATTATGTCCCTATGTCTCCTCCCGAAGATCAGACTGATAAATCTAATGCTTATAAACCTGAACAGTCGCTAGTAAAAATACAGAGATCCAGATCCCGTCAAAAGGCACTGGAGCTTCGGAATAGTGCAAAAACAAGTGCGAAAAGCCGTTTAGGGATGGAGAACAGCAATATATGTAGAAACGATGAACAACTTGGTTTGAGAAGATCTCTTGAATTAGCTGAGCCTTCTGCATTACCTACTGAAATTTGCTCCAACGAAAAAGTAGCAATTGGGAATTGCTTAAACAAGGAGTTGAGTGCCGACGGGTATGCTGGCTTTTTGGCACAATCTACAGGATTTGCTCCCGAAATTTGCTCCAAGGAGGAAGTGGCAACCGGGTATCATTCAGACAAGAAGAAATTTTTTGATACTTCCGGAGGTTCTTTTACACATTCAACAGTTCATGAGGGAAATGAAGTAGAATTGGCAGACAATCAGATGATTGAAGAATGCAGCAATATTTATGGTGGTAGGTTTACTAGATCTGGATCTTCCGTTGAGGGAGCTCACTCTCTTAATAAAAGGACCATGGATGTTTGTGTTGCTCCAATGACAAGATCTAAAAGTTTTCAAGGAGCTCACCCTCTTAATAAAAAGAATGTGGATGTTTGTGTTGGTCCAATAATGAGATCCGAAAGTGTCGAGGGAGCTCACCCTCTTAATAAAAAGAGCATGGATGTTTGTGTTAGTCGAATAGTGAGATCCAAAAGTGGCTTGACACAGCAGGTGGAATCATCCATTGGGAATAGCATCAAGGCTCACAGTGGTATCTTTATGAGATCCAAAAGTCGAGCTGAAGAAGCAGAAAGGTTTCAGAGAAGCATGTCTAAGAAAGTGTCTGTAAAACCCAAGCAACTTGATTTTGATGAAGTTGAAGAAAGAAAATTTTTGGGCAACCTTCCCGATCATTTGCCAGGACCTATTAGTCTGGATACATTAGAAGAGAGAACCAGAGCTCACACAATCAACACGCCTAGCTCTCTTCCTGGCGCAGTCTCTATTGGAGCATATCCTCAGTCATTAGCATACAAAACCCTTGAGGTTCCAGGTAGTGAAATAGCTCATGCTTTGTCTAAAAGTGACAAAATATCCGGACAGACTTTGATCTTGCAAGATTGTGTGGGTGGTTTGCAATCTTCTTTGGATGCTGAGGCTACAGAAGTTGCTCAATTGAGTCCTGACCAAACTCCAGTTGGATTATTGGTACCAGTGACTGATTTTGCTCCTACAGTTACTAGAGATGAAGCCAAAGCTGATTCTGCTCAGTCAGCCAAGATAGTGAAATTGGGGAGCCTTTCTACAAGTGCTGCTGTACGAGCTTCCTCCTCAAGCCATGGGAAGCAGGCTGGTGATTCTGAACTATGTGAGCTTAGAGCTGAAGTAAACATGCTCCAAGCCTTCAATTATAGCAATGCCTTAGATGGTTCTTGGCCATGTTATAAGCGGAGGAAAATTGATTATCAGAACCCCAACAAATCTTGCAGCCCAACTTTGAGGGTAAATTCCTTTAGGGCTATCAGTGAAAACATTCCAGATAGATGTGATTGGGGTGAGAAGGAAAACATTCATCCCGTATCCCAGAAATCTATTAATTCTCATAATTCAGGTGCTGCTTTATCAGAGTGTACTATTCTTGCCAAAGAGACTGGTCAGAGTGTCTCTTCTTCAACGAGTAAGGAGCATTCGTTGACTCATCAGGTGGAGTGTGGAAAGGTACTGGTTCACCCACGGTATTCATTGTTAGCTTTATAAAATGAGATAATATATTTGCTTCATCACAACCTGTTTGATTCACAGCATGTTCCATTTTTTATCAACTGCATTATTTTTGTTCGCTGGTGAATTACATCATCCATCCCAATTCCCAAAATACATTTCTTCATGTATACTTATTAAATAGTTAGTTGTTGTAATGGTTTTTATAACTAACAAATACTATTGCACTGGTATTGAAAGTGACAAAATAGTTTATTGATACTTTAAGCGACTAATAAGATGGAACTGGAAAGCTAGTGGACATAAACTATAAACTGGGTTATCTAAAAGCTATTTCTATTGCCGCAAGTATAATACGAAGTATATGTTTACTTTTGTTGTCTTGCAATAAGTTAAGTTGACATTTTTTCAAATGTTATTTTCCCTTGATATGTTATTAACCTCTTCATGTTTATCTGGCAGGATAAAGTTAGCCTAGGGAGAATTTCTATAGCCTCCACATGTAAACACCTAAAACTATCGGAATCTGATGTTTCAAATGTGAATCGAAGTATAACTGCAGAGCCGTCAGATTTATTGCCCAAGGATGAAAAAGTGAAAGCAAATGCATTCAGTGCTGCATCTTGCAGTGAAATGGTGTCTGGTGGCTTGGTGTACGGTCAAGATCTGGTGAATGGTGATGCTGCAGTGGAGTTGGTGGATACTAAAATGATTGTGGATCAAAGAAAATCTCATCAGAGTGTGCATGACTTTAAACTATCTATTGGTTCTCCCCTCATGGAATTTATGAATGTAGCTGAAGCCGATCAGACTATTCCGGAGCTTGAGCGCTTTGTTATAGGTGACAACACAGTTGATGAACAAAGTTCTGGAAAGGAAATTTTCCACGAAGAAGCTCCCTTTCTTTATAAAAAAGTGGACAGGACCAGCTTGCCTGAGGTATTTTGTAATTCTGCAACTTTGAGCACCCCCGTATCCCCCTTTCCTTCTGGCTGTAAATCGTACTTACCACCAGGTATATACTCCTCAGTACCTAACGGGCTGCTGGAGAACATTGACATACAATGTAACTTGCTGCACAGTGGAAGTGCTTTATTTGGGAAGTCTCATTCCGATATATTTTCTTTTCCTAATCGCCAATATGTGTGGGATATAAAGAAACCTTTTCTGTCACCGGTTGGGAGGGGCTATGAAGGCGCCACATCAAAATCTGGTGGTTCAGATAAGCTTGGTAGCAGTAATCTAGAGCTCACTTGCTTCCCCATTCTGGAGGATCCTGAAAGTGGTGAGGAAGATGTGAATGATGCTGTTAACTCCAGTATGAAGAAGTCTTCATCAACTATGAATAATAGTGCTGATAGAGAACCATATTTTGATATTACTGCAGAGTATGCTAGCTCTCTGGTTCCAAATCATGCAGATGAGAGAGGTAGTTTAGAATCTGTGAGCGTAGAGGATACGAGGACTGTGTCAAGTACTAGAAGTGGTGGCAACAAGGAATCACTTTGTGATAAAGTTATGCAGAATGAAACTACTCTGGCTCCAGATTATGTAGACGAGAGATGCAGTCTAGGATCGGTATGCACAGAAATCAGAACTCGTGAGATGCGTAATGAAAGCAAGAAGAGTAGCATGAGTCAGAGGAAATACAGGCAGACCAGGTTGGAGAAGGAGAACAAGGGCTTTTCAGTTGGTACTTACAGCAGTAAAAAGCACTCAAAACCACTCAGTAACAGGTTCAGCAAACAAATATCATCAGAAAATTCAAGTTTAAGAACTAGAGGGCAAAGTTTTTCAGAAAAGGGACAAAAATGCAAAAATATTGTGTCCAACATAAAATCCTTTGTCCCACTTGTTCAACAAAAACAAGCAGCTGCAGTTCTACCTGGTAATACTACTATGTCTTGTTTCTTGGAGTATACAATTTCTTTTACTTAAAAGAAGTATGGTGGACTCCTTTTTCTTACTGCTTACCCATTGGAATTAGGTAGTACTAGCAACATTAAATGGCAAGTTTCTGTTATCCGTCCAATTTTCTTCATTTCATCTTCTTGATCGTTTTTTGGTTTTAGAATTTCGTATCCATATGTTAAAGGCCAAAGTGTTTACCCCTTCCGATTAGCTTGTTCTTCTTACAGCTGATTGTATAATTAGGATATTTAGTACTATTATGAAGAATTATCTTCTGCTTGATGCATCTATAAGCTACTGGTTTATAAGATCTAGAAGGTGTTTTGAAACTGTTAACATTCTGAATTAGGCTATTTCTTATTTTCAAAGCTCGTGCTATATGGATCGTTTTGTGTTGCTTTGCAGAAAAGAGAGATGTAAAAGTCAAGGCCCTCCAAGCTGCAGAAGCTGCCAAACGCGCTGCTGAAATAAGAGAAAATGAACGCAAGCAGAAAAAAGAAGCGATGAAGCTTGAACGAGCAAGAGCGGAGCAAGAAAATATGAAGGAAATGGAGCTTAAAAGAAAATTAAAAGAGGAACATAAAAAGAAAAGAGAGGCTGAAACCGCAGCTAAGAAACGACAGAGAGAAGAAGAAGAAAAGAACTTAAAGGAAAGGAAAAAACAGCGTGTTGAAGAGGCAAGGTTGCAGCACAAGCAAGCAGAGGAGAACCTTAAAGCTTGGAAAGAGGAATCGAGATGTGCAGCAGAGGTATGGCTTTGTCCTTCTATAAAGTTTCAAGTAATTTTTTTGTTTGTTATTGCTGTTTTAATTATTGTGGTCATTATAGGAAGAAAGAGCTAATCTGAGAAAGGACTTAAATGAGAAAATAGAAAAGAAACTTGAGAAAGGATATGAAAGAGAAGATTCAGAGAACCCAATGAATTATACGGTCGTGGTTGGAAGTGATAGAAGAGAAGCTGATGATGGACGTTCAACCTTAATTGATCACAAGATGCCAACGGTATCTTCCGCCACTGGAAAGGTAAAATTGTGCCAGGGATGGGTTCTGACTGCGTAGCATAACATTTTTGGCATGTAAATTTTATGGTTCATCTACTTTTCAGATGCCTTGGTACGTGGTGAAATTTCCCTTCTCAAAAGTTGTGATGGTCTTGCAGGTTGGTAACGTGGAAGTTGCTGAAAGTTCAACGCCTAATATTGTAAAAAATGATAAGCCAGATCATCGAACTAGCGCACCACAGTCATATGATATATCACCATACCAATGCTCAGATGATGAAGAGGAAGCAATGGATGAAATACCAAACAAGAAGTTTGTCCCTACATGGGCCAGGTTAGTTATGTTTGGTTCCTTTAGATTATTTCTCTACACTAAGCTTTTCGGTGCCCCTTTCTTAATTGTTGAGTTAACACATGTACGGGGTTTGGAATTTGGTTAATCTGCTACATTTTGTAGTTTTATTTTGTTGATATGCTACTTGTACTCTTCACACATCTCCTTTTATTATATGATCCTTGGTTAAAACAGCAACAATTTTAAGTCTCGAGCTATTGCTTGTTTTCTGCAGTAAAAGCTGTGTGGCATTGGCTTTATCATCTTTGCAACATGTAGATCCAAATGTGATATTTCCTCCTGGAAGCTTTTGCAGCTTGGAGAAAGGTAAAGATTGTTTCTGCACTTCATTAAATTTGAGCTATTTCAGACACTCAGAACATCTATTTTCCTCTTCTAGTTCTTTTGCCCAGAAGAATACTACAAAAGTAAAATAAAAGAAGTCCATATGCGTATATGAGAACTAAGTTGGCAGAGGATATGCTTTTGGTTTGCGAGCAGGTAAATATTCCTTGACCTTGATTAATTACTATTATTCAAATACTATTCATGTTTGTAGGTGACACCTTATTCACTGTAAAATGGTCATTAAAGTTAGATGTTTTCTATGCCTGCCATTTGTTTCACCACTTTTATCTTGTGACAACAATCTGTCATTATGCCTTTATGCTATAGAAGTCTTACCGATCCTAAGTTGCTTTCAGTTATACCTAACAACGTGTGTGGTTCAGCAGATCTTCGAAGGGCAACGAACAACTGATATCTCAACTTGGGCAGCTGGAAGAAGACTTCTTGCTCACATAAATGCATTGAGAAACTCTGTGTTTATACTTATAACTGTATATATGCCTGACTTTAGAGACACTGATAGTTTTTTGGTGACCCTAAGTAGCTTAGTATGATTAAACCCAAGTTAGGAGCTATTGCCAGATTCCGCTGGCATATGTAATATTGTAGATTTGAAGAGTTGAAGGAGCTTTTGAAGTTTGGAGGAAGCCATTCACTCTACTCTAGCAACCAATGTCAGATATTGATCAATGTCTTGGGCGTTTTCAAGCTTTCACAGGTCAGTTTCTCCTTGAAGTTCTTCTTCCTGGATAAGAATAGAGAATAGTGGCATTCATCCAAGATTGATTGGATAGATTTGATAAACAAGTTCATGTAGAAATGAATCTGCCCTTAGGTCATTTATTGTAAATCGAGGTATTTGTCTCGAAGCAGCTTAAAACTACAGTGAATGTTATGGATCGAGATTAGTAACCTGTAAATGTCGATTTAACGTTGGTTAAATTTACTAATCTTGTTTTTGCCCTTTGCATTTCTGTAGGATTAGTAAAAAGCAAGGAATATTTGTGGATTTTAGGTTTTCACATTGTAACGGCTAGTAAGCTACATGAGTTGTGGTATGAATGGAATGTATTTTATTCTGGTACTATAGATTTATTATACGAAAATGATGAAAAATGGTGGGTCACTTGACTCTTGAGTTTGGACTTTAACAAGTATTGGGTCAGTCACATGTTGACCCCTTCACATTGGCGCTCTTGTCAGTTTTTTGAATTGTTGACTGCTCAGCTCCGTTTCCAAAAGCATCTCTCTATTTGATTATTACTCCATCTTCTAAGGATTTCACTAATCTATTTAGTCTTGCAAAAAACTGTCAAATTATACTTGAAATAAGATAGATTTTGTATTAGTAGTATAGATTCTATAGAATATAATAGCAGGCTCCACATTATCGATAAATATTTAATATAGAACATCGTCGTAATTTAGATGAAGACATTAGAATATTAGATGTGTGGCTTTGCCACGTTTAGCCCCTATGTAGTTTCTTTATGTATGTTTGTTTCGTTTTTCTTTCTTTATCTTGGATCTCGTCTCTTCACTTGAATAATAATAAATAAATAAATAAAAAGTCTTGTTAATATTTCAAATGTTTTTATGCCATGGTATACCCGTATGTATTGTACATGGGTCTGTCTACAATGTACAAGGGAGGTTATATTAAATATTTCAGGGTTTGAACTTGTGAGATAAATTCATACCATAATTATACTTGAACTTTTTATGGTTAGAGGTTGTTTTTTCGCATATCAGATATGTGTGGCAACACACATATCAACTAAAAGACAAATAGCTAAAAGACAAAAAAAAAAGTACCATTCATGTTAAAAAAAATACCATTCTGTAAAAAAAAAAGTACCATTTAATTTTTTTTTTGTCCTTTTGCCTATTTTGTCTTTTGTTTTGATATGTATTTGCCCATACATATTTGATATGCGCAAAGACTTCCTCCTTATGGTTATGCTATCATCCTCTACAAATAACAACTTAAAATAGTCAATTTTGTCTTATGATTTTTTTTGCACATGGTTAACAATGGTCTTAGGGTTTGATTCTCACTAGTTTCACTCTTAGAGTTTGTTTGGTATGTTATGGGATAGGGATAGGGACAAGAATTGGGGACAAGGATAGGGAATTGAACATGGGGAATTCACTATCCCTACCCCATGTTTGGTATAATATTGGATATATATCCAGGATAACATAACAAATTTACTATATTGTCCCTTTAAAATGTTAAGTTAAATAATATTTGTATTAACTGAATAAAAGGTATTAAGGGTAAAATTATCTTTTCGCATTTTAATGAGAAATTCTCATTCCTATACCTGCCTCATGCCGGTATAGAATATGAGGAATAAGAGATCATTTTATCCATGTCCTTATCCCTCATTAATCTTTGTTTCCTTGTAAACAAACATGGGATAAGAGTGAGAAGGGGTTAGAAGTCCTTATACAAACTTTTAGGAAAGACCGTCTAACGGCTAGACCACTTGTTGTCATCCCATAGAACAGATTAGTTAAGCATTTAACCAATTAGTTAAACAATGAAAATGATTAGTTAAGCAATGAGATCAATTAGTTAAGATTTTATGAGTTTTAGTTAATAAGTTTGTTAAAAAATAATAACTAGTCGACTCCTAAATTTAACTATTTGTCTTTATACACTATTTTGTTATTCAATTAGTTATATTTTACACTATTTTAGTTAGTACCAAAAAAACTGGTCTAACCGTTAGGTAGTCTTACACAAAAGCTTTTGCCTACTAAAAGTTAACCCGATGTCATCTTTTACCATCAAGACAATAAGTGAATAAGCATATTACTTTAGCTTGTTTGTTAAAAGTTAGGGAGAATGTTTAATACAGAGTAATTTATAAATGAAACATCCTAACATATTTTACAAAAATTAGCGTGTACTTAAACATAAACAATTATCAAAAAAATAAAAATCAATAACTAAAATGTTTAGTTCAAGTATGACATTCACGTACATCATAGTTTTATGCACGTTGTACACACCAACATAAATGAAAACCGATTTGTAAGATTTTAGAGTAGATCCCCTCAAAAAAAAAAAAAAAAAACTAAGAGTAGGTAACGTTAACTCTTATTATTGAATCTATAAAATATGGCAGAACTTTCTCATTTTGCCGTATTACTCCCTCCGTCCCGGAATACTCGACCCGGTTTGATCGGCACAGAGTTTAAGGGACTTGAATTGACTTATTTAATTTAATAGATATTAGTTGATAGTGGGGTATTATTTTAATGTAGTTAGTGGGAAGTGGGTTAAGAGGTGGGGTTGGGGGAGAGTAGAGGTTGAATTTTTAATTATTTTTTGTATGGAGTAGGGGTAGGTGGGTTAATAGGGGTGGAGTGAGAAATAATATAATATTGTTAGAATATTTTCATTTTTAAAAACATGTCAAGTATTAAGGGACGGCCCGATAAGGAAAACAGGTCGAGTATTCCGAGACAGATGGAGTATTTATTATGAAATAACATGATTTTTATTTTTATTTTATTGGTATAATCTGAAAATTTTGAATGAGATTGTAAAGGTAAAGTTCATCAACACAATCGTCGTGTTTCTGTTCTTCTTAAAAAAAGGACTGACAGTAGTACTAAAATATCAGCTCCTCCTATTTGCTGACATAATTAATTTGGTCAAATCTAGGCATTTTCAATCATTATTAGGATTTCATAAATATTCTGAATTTCATGCAACATCAATCATGGTACAATTTTTTATCATGCTGGACCCACCCACCTCCTTTTGACGTCATAAAATCAATATCTTTAGCTCTAACAATCAAATAAAACGTCATTATCATTATCTCATCCATATTTTCCCCCAAAAATTATCTCATCCAGATTACCCTAAAAAGTTCTTAAATAACCGTTATACAATCCACCAACAAATCACAATTTTTTTTTTCTTTTTGTCAACAAAAATAATCACACCTTTTTTTTTTGTTAAAAAATAAATAAATTTTCTAACCGACAAACCACGCGCCCATTTTCTAACGGTTTATACCCCATTTTCTCCCTCCTTTCGTCCATAAACCCCATTTACTTTTTTTCTCTCTCCTTATCACTTTCTCTTTCTAAAAAACAAGAACTCTGTTTTCCTCTGTTTCCCCTGCTCTTCAATCTCACTGAAATGCTTAAAATTTCCCAGAAACCCATATTTTTCCACAAAATTCAATCAAATTCTCTCATTTCTTGAAAAATTCCCAAATACCCACTTCAAATTTCATCATAAGTAACCATGAATTCATCCACAAGAACCCTGATTTTCCGGCTCGGCTTTGCAATCATCATCTTCCTCCTTGTTCCAATACCAACCTCTGCTTCGACTTCAAGCTTCCATTTCTCATCGTTTAACGCCAGAAACTTCACTTTGTTGGGTGATTCGTATCTTAAAAATGGTGTTGTGGGTCTTACAAGAGACGTGACAGTTCCTACTACAAGCTCTGGGTCAATCATTTACAATACCCCAATTCAGTTCTTTGATTCTGATGCTAATATTACTGCTTCTTTCTCTGCTAAATTCTCTTTTTCAATCAGTAATATTAATCCCACTTCATCTTCTGGTGATGGATTGACCTTCTTTCTCTCTCCTGATAATCAGAGTCTTGGTAGCCCTGGTGGGTACTTGGGTCTTGTGAACTCCTCTGAGTTAACCAAGAATCGGTTTATTGCTTTCGAGTTCGACACGAAACTCGATCCTCATTTCAATGATCCGAATGATAATCATGTTGGTTTGGATGTTAATAGCTTAATTTCAATCCAAACTGCTAATTTGCTGTTAAAAGGGATTGATCTCAAGAGTGGGGATTTGATCAATGTGTGGATTGAATACAAAAATGAGCAAAAAGTGGTGAGAATTTATATGGGTTATTCGAATACCAAACCCATGAACCCGGTATTAGAGGTCAAAATTGATCTTTCAGAACATTTGAAGGAGTTTGTGTATGTGGGTTTTTCGGGTTCTAGTGAGGGGAGTACTGAACTTCATCTGATAGAGAGTTTTGGACTACAGATTTTTGGGTTTTTTCCTGTGAGACCTCATTTTAGGACTCATAATGTTTCTGACAGTTCTGTGATAATAACTCCTCCTCCAAGGCTCGAATCGAACTCAAAGAATCATAGAAAGAGGATCGGATTAGCCCTTGTGATTGCTGGTCCAGTATTCTGCTGTGTTGTTCTGATTGTTTTTGGTTATGTTTCTGCCAAGAAATGGGAGAAAATCAAGAAACAGAAAAGTTTCAAGGCAGAAATGGTAACTGGTCCTAGACAGTTTAGCTATAGAGAGCTGAAATTTGCTACAAGGGGGTTTCATTCGAGCAGGATTCTGGGAAACGGC
This sequence comes from Spinacia oleracea, assembly GCF_020520425.1. Lineage (NCBI taxonomy): Eukaryota > Viridiplantae > Streptophyta > Magnoliopsida > Caryophyllales > Amaranthaceae > Spinacia > Spinacia oleracea. The sequence continues at coordinate 188,143,935 of NC_079490.1, forward strand.
GCGTTTGGGACTGTCTACAAAGCATACTTCATGTCTTCAGGAATTATTTCTGCAGTAAAGAGGTCAAAGCATTCCCATGAAGGTAAATCTGAGTTTCTTGCTGAGTTATCAATTATTGCTTGTTTGAGGCACAAGAACTTGGTTCAACTCCAAGGTTGGTGTGTAGAAAAAGGTGAATTGTTGCTTGTTTATGATTATATGCTAAATGGAAGCCTTGACAAAGTGCTGTATCCAGAGTCAAAAATCGACACTAACCCACTCCCATGGGCTAAAAGATACAACATTGTAGTGGGTTTAGCTTCAGTTTTGACATACTTGCACCAAGAATGTGAACAGGTAGTCATACATAGAGATATCAAGACTAGCAATGTGTTATTAGATGCAAATTTCAACCCAAAGCTTGGTGATTTCGGGTTAGCTAGACTTATGGAACATGATAAAAGCCCGGTTTCAACATTAACTGCTGGAACAATGGGGTACTTGGCTCCTGAGTATCTGCAGTATGGAAAAGCTACTGAAAAAACTGATGTATTCAGCTATGGTGTTGTGGTTCTTGAAGTGGCTTGTGGGAGGCAGCCGATAGAGAGAGAGACAGGTGATCAGAAGATGGTTAATTTAGTGGATTGGGTTTGGAAGCTTCATTCTCAAGGAAGGCTACTTGAAGCTGCTGATCAGAGGTTAAAAATGGAGTTTGATGTGGAACAAATGAAGAAGCTTCTGCTTGTTGGGTTAAGCTGTGCAAATCCTGATTGTTTAGAGAGGCCTAATATGAGGAAGGTGCTTCAGATACTTAACAATGAGGCCGGTCCTGTACTCGTTCCTAAATCGAAGCCAACCTTGATTTTCTCCAGCAGTCTTCCCCTCTGTATAGAAGACATTGTTTCTGATTATGAACAAGAGAGTCAAGGCTCAGATGATCTGTTTCAGGATACAGTTCAAGGTTGTCAGAATTTGAAAGAGATTTGCTGAACAATAAAAATCACTTTACTTTTGGATTAATTCATTCATTCTTTCATTTGATTTTTGTTTTTCATTCTTGTTGCATAGTGTTCTCTTATCTGTAAATCTTTCAATCAAATATCAAAATTCTGATATGAGTACTAGTAGTTCTTCTGAATACAGCATTTCCTTTGCATAAGATTGTTTATTGCAGCTAGAGTATACTGGTTTTTTTTTCTGAAGCTTTCACATTAAAGAATGTAAAGTTGCTGCTTGTACGATCAATTTCAGTATTTGTATACCAGTGTCCTACGGCAAAGATTGTTTTTATCATGCTATAGTTAAGATTTTTAAAGTTTCAGTTAGGTATTTCTGAGTTTCATGAAAAAAAAAAATCAGAGCTTTAGTTAATATTTTCTATGTTTTAGTTACGATTTTTTACGTTTTAGTTAAGATTTTTTGAGTTTTAGTTAGGTATTTTTGAGTTTCATTAAAAAAAATTCAGAGCTTTAGTTAAGATTTTCTATGTTTTAGTTACGATTTTTTACGTTTTAGTTAAGATTTTTTAAGTTTTAGTTAAGATTTTTTAGGTATTAGTGAAGATTTTTGAGTTTTAGTTACGTACTTTTGAGTTTCAATTCAGGATTTTGGTTAAGATTTTTTAGGTTTAGTTACGATTTTATGAGTTTAAGTTAAGATTTTATGGGTTTCTGAATACTCAGTAATGATAGCGGCCAGAGTAGCTATAAGGCCAACACCTCATCAGTGTTGTCATTCAAGTTATCTTCAACAAAATTATTTCGAAGCTTTTAAATTTAGGTGGAATACCGACCAATAAAAGAAAGGTTATACGTTAAATAATCCTAAAATAAGCATCAACTAAACAATTAATAGTATCAATCGGCCCTTTACATTTTACTTTGTCATAAACTCTTATGTATTTCTTCCGTCAATAAAAAAAAACTTCAAGTTTTTTTAGAAAAATGAACGTAGAGGGATATACAAAATCATCATTCCCCGTTCCCTTAAAAAAAAAAAATCATCGTTCCCCAGCATACTTGTTCCACATAATGTACTAGTACTCCATTAAATAAAATAGGTTATAGATTTTACTAATTTTCCGAAGTAATCAGATTTTTCCCACATAATAATCATTTAAAAAACAATAAAATATTAAAAAAATAAAGAGAGACTATTTGACTAGAATCACGTTCAAACCACTTGAAATTACAAAAAACTTGCCCTCAATCTTTCCCCACTTTCCCTCCACTTGTTCTAACTTTGACCACTCAAAATATAACTACCTTAACCGCCACTCTCCATCCTCCTCTATAAAAACTTCAAAGCTCAAGTAATCAACTTACACTTTTATTTGCTTCCCTTACTTTCTCTGCTCTAGAATACAATTTGTCTAAAAATCTGAACAAGAAACGAAAATGGCCAAGTTTTCAACAATCAAAGCTTGTAAATTTTCTCTGATTTTAGCCATTCTCTTTGTGTTCCATGTTTCCTGCTTTCAGTATGAAGTAGGAGGTGAAAAAGGATGGATTAAACCCGACGGAAGCGAGCTCGAGACTTACAATGAGTGGGCAGAACAAAACAGGTTTCACATCGGAGACTCCATCAGTAAGTTATCTTTGATATATGAATGTTTCACATTAATATAACAAAAAATCAGTTTCTGACAATTTGCTTTTTACTGATAGATTTCAAGTATACAAATGACTCAGTGCTCCTGGTTGAGAGAAGTGATTATGAGGATTGTAATGTGAAAAACC